>NW_017806002.1:132582-242573 GCF_001891065.2 Hippocampus comes
CCAGAACCCACGTCGGCCTGCTCGTGCCCACCCCCAACCTCCATCCATCCATCCTTCCATCCCACTACAGCCCTCTAATGAAGCCGGCCCCCTCTGACGCACTGTTGTTTATGTCTGCAGCCACTACAATAGCACAGCGCTCCCGCGGGACTCCTCTTCCAAATCTGCCTCATGTATTATGCATGGCCACGCTCTGATCCCTCTGCCTCTCATCTCTATTAACCTGACACACGCGCGCACGCACGCATGCGCTCATCCACGCGCCCGCGCACGCACACACACGTACCGCTGCAAATAGAAACAGTTTAATATGCAGCGCCTGGCACAAGCCAATAAACTGGCAGAAGAGGAAGCCAAACTTATAAACACCTTGCACATCGCTCACATGGGTGGCAGATTTACATCTAACCTTGTCTTTATGGCTCGCTGATATTTTATTACCCCCCTCCAATACCCCCCCCCACCCACTTTTCTATTTGATTCCCACCGCCATCCCTTCCGCCTCCTCCTCCACTTCCTCCATTGTCTCCTTTTTGCTTCTCTTTATTCTGAGCGGTCATCACTCTCAATCCATCTGCACCTCATGGCCCTCATCCGCAAAAAAAAAATATATATATATAAAAGCAGCGTGACACTCATCCAAGGTCAAACGTACCAAATTTGGATCAGCATTCACTTTTATAATGAATTTTGCTTTCAGGACACAGACGAGATTCTCAGGGAATCATTTAAGAAATGAAGTATGAAGTACAGGTGCATCTTAATAAATTAGAATATTGTAAAGAAGGTTCGTGTATTTCAGTCGTACAATTATATACGGATGCATTAAATAGTTTTGTCTGCTGTGTAATATTCAAATTTTCTGCGATGGTGAGGTAGGGGTTTTCACCAGCTGTTAACTACGATCATCAAAATTATATTTTTTTAAATCTCATGAAATATTTCACTCTGTGGAGTCAATTTAGCCGCATCTTAATTAAAATAGTGTGGGAAAGTATTTCAGTAGGTGAAAAGGATTCACTCAACATTAAAAGCACTCCATGATGCTGCATGCTCCCTTTTATGACAGGCGGGTTAATAACCGTGGCACGGTCTGCATATCTATGGAAATCAGTGAAGTGATTTTAAGCAATAGCTTGGCAGAGGTGGAACAAACAGGAAGAAATGGAAGAGTGGCTCCATGGTGACAAAGCGCTCCTCTGGAGCATAGCAAAAAAAAAAAAAAAAAAAAAAAAAGCAAGAAAATTGCCCTTTATTGATTTTAACCACCGGCCTGGATTTCTTCCATTTAACACACAAAGCAGACCAGTGGAGCTCTATCGCACGACTTCAACGTTAAGACATTATTAAACGTCTTATTTGCCCTGGATGGCGTTATTCATTAATACCGTGCTTATTAGTATGACAAATGTATCTGAATATTGTTGTATATCTCCTCCGCATTAACAGCCTGCCATTGGTCGACCCTTATGGGGCACCCCCTCACTTCTTTTTAACCCATCTATTCCCCGTCTGTACAGCCAACATGAGAGCTCTCAAATCCTCTCCCTCCCCCTTACCGAGTGCTGCACCCTTGTTTCGCGTCAGCCCCACAAAAGGTACTCAAGGAGGATTTGGGAGGCTGAGTCAGAATTACACGCAGGAGATTAAGAGCTCCCGCACTGACTACACACTCATTACGTTTCGTTAGAACTGCAAAAGAACACGATAGCACCTTAAATGTTTTGCATGCTAACTGGAAAGTAGTAATATGGCCGACAAAATGACTTTTTGGTGGGAATCTACAGTCCAGTAAATGCTAACTGAGCTTGACTTCTTACACCACGTGACGTATTTTTGCTCAAACTGTCCTGTGTCTGCATCAACCCCCTGTCATGCTGCCCGTGACCCTTCCATAATGCCTTAACGACCCACTTTTGGGTCCTGCGCCACCAACTGAGAATAACTGGTTGAGAATCTTCAATGGCAGCTGACTTTCAGGAAGAGATTAGGGTTCACCCAGTACAGGTCGCCCACCAATCGCAAAGCGCATACAGTCTCAACAAACCAGTCATATACATATTCTGAGACACAATTCAGAGTAGGCCTGAAACATTTTGAAAAGCAATCTAATTGCATTGTTTTCCCCCTTAAAAGTGCATTCGTGATTTAATATGCGTTTGTCCTCTTTATTACAATCAACAATATCGGAATTTTTCTACATATGTAAATTAATTGGTCTTATAAATTAGGCTCATGCTAAAACGAAGCCAAATGAACTATGAATGAAGAACAGAGACAGTTTAGTTATCTGCTTCAGTTAGAGGCGTTAACTTACATGACACTTTGACTTGCAGTCTTTTAAGGGTTCTTTGCGACAGCCTCACAAAATTCTAGCAAACAAGTATGACAAAAACATGAGTCAGTACCAGCATGATGGTGTCTTTGGGTTCATGCAACAATATCTAAAACGTTTCTATAACAATAAAAGCATCAGTCAGGGATAAAAGATTCACTGATAGCACAACAGCCTGCGAAAAGAAGCATAGCGTCATGGTCTGTTTTACTGTTTTACACTTGTGAGGTTCAGGGGTCGAATCCACGGGATTCCGACAGGATGGGAGTCAAATTTACCTTTAGTCACGGGATTGGGACAGGACAGGGAGTGCCAGACTGTTCAATTAAATTAGTCAAATGCAACATTATTTTTGTGGGAGTGGTACGGTAGTGGGTGTCGTGCTGAACAGGAGCAGGACGGAATGGGGTAGGATTATTATTTTTTATTTATTTTTCTCTTATGGTCCGGTACTGGACAGGACAGGATTTTTGTCTGTGGCAGTGGGATGGGACAGGAAATCCACTATCTTGTCCACCTCTTCTTCGAATCCCAGCTCATGTCTTCTGTACTCCCGCTTCCTCTCCCATTCCACAAACATGTTTGGTTCATTGGAAATTGGTGTGAATGTGATTATAAATGCTCTTCTGTAATCAACTGGTGACCATTCAAGGGTGTAACCTACTTCTCTCGCCAAAAGTCAGCTGGGATGGGCTCCAGTTCACCGACGACCACAATGAGGAAAAGCGAAATCGAAAACGAACGGCTGAATAATAGTGATGACCCAGCTAGCACATCTCTCCTGCTTTGTTAGCGTCATCAGCATCAGTTCTAAGCTTATTGTTTGTCACACTTGTATTTTAAATGTATTTAAAAACGTGAGTTTAGTTACTACATGTGTAGTGCAGTGGGAAGAGTCCAATAACTCAGACCTCAAGGAGTATCACTTGACTTTCTTTTCATCCAAATTAAATCGGTAAAATTACTCAATTAGAATGAAATGTAGAACAATTTATTCCAGTGAAGCTCACAGGTACATCCTGTTTTCAGAAGCGTGGGAAGTCCCCTTCGAGGAGATATCAGATCTACAGTGGGTGGGCAGTGGCGCCCAGGGTGCCGTTTTCTTGGGCAAGCTGCACGGACAGGAAGTGGCGGTGAAGAAAGTGCGGAACATCAAGGAGACGGATATCAAGCACCTCCGCAAGCTCAAACATCCAAACATCATTACTTTCAAGTAAGTCCCCCATTTGCTGATAATTTGGGACATCACGTTTTGGTACGGTGAATCTCGCGCTGTCAGGAACAGCAATTGACGCTCTACCAACCCCGCCCCCCTATATATGTTGCCTATATTAATGATTCAAACAGTTAGCCACAAACTCTGATTCCCAAACAGTTCCATAGCCTTTTAAAATCATTTTACAACATTACCCTTCAAAATAAGGGATTATTTGATTTTAAAATACAGCATCGGACATGCCTGTATAAGGTGGGCTCTTGTGCAAACTTTCGGAAGGAGAACAGGGTTTTTTTTTTTTCAGGAGACAGCCAGGGATAAGTTTCACAAAAAAAAAACAAACAAACAAACAAACAAAGGGAATTAATTTGTTAATTTTGCCAAATATTTACTGTAACTTCCACCACTGCCAATAGTAATCCCGATCTTTCCCCGTCGCAGCTGGTGTTACCACCCTGCTTTCTATGGCATCAACCCCACAAGGAGTCTCACCCGATTGTATGACTTCTACTGCGATATGTCATCACGCTGCTGTTCGCTGTCAACACTAGCAACTCCTCCACTAATGTGGTGCCTTACGAGGAGCAGGAACATCTTAGTGCAAAAAAACATGCAAATAAGCAAAGTTTTGGTCAGTCCGTTTGGTGTTTACTGTACATTTGAAAAGGTGTAACATTCAGTCGATTCATCAGTAATTTTGAGAATCAGTTTATGGTTTGGAGATTTCAGGCTCTCACACAGTAAATATCCTCTGATTTCCGTCGTCCTGCATGAAAGCAGGACTTTTTGGGTACTGATCGATGCGTAGGACTACCAGCTTAATACACCCTTCAGAAATGAGACATTTTCTAAAATTACTTTTCATAATGTGAAAAAATTCATACAGGATAAGCAATATTGAAAATAGACAGACGGATGGATGGATAATGTTGCCGTTATAAATGTTCATCTCGCATCTCATAATTAGGAAACATTAATATCAATATGAGACACTTTATTTCTAGAAATCTCTGCCAGTGTTTACATTTTCAAATTCTTACTTTTACAACATTACGAGAAAATCGCACTGTCCCATCACTGGTGAACGAGAACAAGCCCGCGGGTGACTTATGTGGGCCTCGATGGCGAGCTGTTGCCCGTGGGCACCACGTTGGTAATCCCTGGTATATATGGTATGTCCTACAGTATGTATAGGTCATATTCCCCCCTGGTGGCTAAGGAGCCACACAGCTGCTTTAAGTATGAAATTATGATGCGCTGTTTAATTCTTGACATTCTATTTTTTTTTTTTTTTAATGATGGTATTTTTTTTAAGTAAAGTACAATGCGATCTTTGTAATTGAAAAACATTCTACATTATTTTTGGGGGTGTTTTATGGGGTGCTGGAACGGATTAACGGCATTTTCATTCATTTCATTGTGGAAATGCGCTTTAAGTGTTTTGACATATGAACGTGTTCACGGAATAAATTAAAACTTGTAAGAGAAGACACCACTGAACTTAGTATTCTCTTTGGAAAAATGGTTGTGTCCCCATGTTGTTGCTGTCCAATGAAAAGTATGTATTTCTCCAACAGAGGGATTTGCACCCAGGCTCCATGCTATTGCATCCTCATGGAGTACTGTGCCCAGGGCCAGCTCTACGAGGTGCTGAGAGCAGGCAGGAAGATCACGCCGTCACTCCTCATGGACTGGGCCATGGGCGTTGCTGGCGGGATGAACTACCTTCACTTGCACAAGATCATCCACAGGGACCTCAAATCGCCCAAGTGAGCGCCGTAAACAATCTGGAAAGTAACAGCCGGGCACAGTGCCGACAAACGGTCCTGACGATCATTTGTCTTGCAGTATTCTGATCACGTATGATGACGCGGTGAAGATCTCCGATTTTGGCACGTCTAAGGAGCTGAGTGATAAGAGCACCAAGATGTCCTTTGCGGGTACGGTGGCCTGGATGGCGCCGGAGGTCATACGGAACGAGCCCGTCTCAGAGAAGGTGGATATTTGGTATGTAGCCTCCGTGAATCTTTTTGCAACTTTTCTTGCCTGGTTTCATTGTGAATCACTAAAGAGAGTGATATATCAGATCAGGGGTTCTCAAAGGTTTTAGGTCCAGGGTCCCCTCCCTTACAGGGGTGACATATTCCCTCATCATCATAACACCAATTAAAGTCAAAAAGTCATCATCTTTCTAGTATCACGTTGGATATTTCCTAAGGTAAAGTGCCTTAACAATGAAAGGAATAACACATTTGATTGTTAAAAAAAAAAAATATATATATATATATATATATACACCATTCTTTTTAAAATAGGATTATATTTAAAAAAGACACTGCTTGTTTTCTCATCAAAATAGAGCTTTATTCCTATATAAAATGTGTTTTTGTTTTGTTTTGGGGTTTTTTGTTTTTTGCGGACCCCCAAGATAAGGCTCACAGACCCCAATTTGAAAAGGACTGGGCTGTAAGCTACTACTGTACAGAGCGAGGGATCTCGTTTCAAGAAAATCTATCATAAGATCTCATTACAAGAAATTCTATAGGCTCCCTGCCATGTTTGATGGTGTGCCCTGTGCTCAACCCTCAGCTCTCCCACTACTCATCCCTCGCTCCCTCCCTCATCGTCCCCGCTTTGCTCTTGCCCGCGTCGTAAAAAGGAGCGCTGGCTAATTTAATAATTGATTTGCCAGATGCTGCAGTGCTCAGGAAAGGCTGGAATAACCTTCCAATCCTGCGGCTGTTTTGGCCCGGGGCCAGCAGTGCATTAGCCGAGAGGTGAAAACAGGATTAAAAAGCTTTTCGATGCAGAATGAGAGCACATCACCTATGCATATCATAGAGTGGCTCTTAATGTATGTAAATCACTTGATCACTGCTCATTTGATTGTAAGAGCACCCGGTTATCTTACACTTAGATGAAATATGACAACAGTTGCTCCAAAGCCAAACATTTCACCGCTTGCTAAAAATCGTGTTTTTTTTTTCTTTGTTTGCGAAAATTCTCAGTCTTCCAAGTCATGATAATTGGCAATGGTTGAAACGAGGCAACTCACGTGTACTTTTTCCTTCTACCGCAAAAATAATAAGATTAGTAGGACTCATAATAATTGCCTAGAATGAACTCAACAATAACTTTATTCTTAAAAAAAAAAATTCAAAAATATTTTTCTTATAAAATTCAAACTTTCATTTTTTTTTCTTTTTCCTGGCCTGTAAAAAAAGATTTTGCTCCTATCCTATTTTCGCATGGCAAATACCAATACAACAGCAGCAGAAGAGTGCATTTTAACACACAAGGCCCTCTGAAAAGCAAAACAGACCAAACTAAAGCCCATACGCTAATCATACTCATCTGGTATAACATTATGTCTTCACCTAGATATTGACTCAACAGTTCTCTACAGCAGAGTTGTGGGTGGGGGGAAAAAAAAATACATACGGAAACAATTGGCAGTTAAAAATATACTCAATGCATCCAACATCATACCAGCAGAGAACATTGCAATAGTGGTCACAGCTAAATGGGAACAGAACCTAATAGTGTGATTATATCACGTTATGTATTCATATAAACAGTGGCATCTATTTACAACAAATCATAATCTGGACAAGTGCTGCACCTACGCTAAGGTTAAAAGCTCCGTGAGCAGTGTCCTCGCTGATACAGACCACTCGAGTGGCTGTGGTCACCGCACCAACGCTAGAGACGCTATCCCCCTGATCAAAAGGAAGCGACTGAATCCTTCAATTACAGGGTGATTCTTTAACTCGAACAAGCAACCGTGCTGATTGGACAAGACGTTTGATTATTCAAGCAGAGAGGTGCAAAAAAATGTCACCGTTACAAATGTAAACACGCCATCTGGATGCTGTAAGTGAGCGATGCTCTTGGCTCCTTGGAAACATCGTCACCGTGGCAACCAAAAGTAGCTGCCAACATCAGACTCTCTGAAGATTTCTCACGTTCTCGTGGGGGTTCGTCTCTGACAACAATGACTTTTTCAAAATATTTTGCCGATACCGGAGAAATATTTCATCACTTCTTATCAAAGTGGCTAAAAAGGTGTCATTTCCATCTCCAAAGACATGTGCAGCTCAAGCGAGATTAAGTGTCCATCATAGATAACAGTCGCAAAGGAAGGCGGGGCGCATTTCCATAAAGTTTCAAGTGTGACATTTAGGTAATGCCACCTTTCATCCGTTTCTGTCACACTCTTTTTGGAACTGAATATGCGTTGCGTCGTGTGTGTGTGTGTGTGTATGTGTGTGTGTGTGTGTGTGTGTGTGTGTGTGTGTGTGTGTGTGTGTGTGTGTGTGTGCAGGTCTTTCGGCGTTGTGCTGTGGGAGATGCTGACGGGAGAGGTGCCCTACAAGGACGTAGACTCCTCTGCTATCATCTGGGGAGTGGGCAATAACAGCCTGCAGCTGCCCGTACCTGACAGCTGTCCCGACAGCTTCAAACTGCTCTTGAGGCAAAGCTGGTACGCAGGCGGAAAGATAACACAAATTGCGTTTTTTTTTTTAAAGATAAACGCATATGAAAAAAAACAAGCCATTTTCTCTTGCCGAATTAATTCGAGTCTCCAAATAGGAATTGCAAACCAAGAAACAGACCCTCGTTCCGACAGATTCTCCTGCATCTGGACATCGCTTCAGCAGACATCTTGTCGACCCCGCAAGAAACCTACTTCCAGTCACAGGTACAATTCTTCTACACTGGGAAAAGACCACATTTAAAACCGGTTTTGGATGTCAAGAATGGGTTCCCTACTGTTCTCACCAAAGGTCAGCCGGGGTTAAGTTTATTAATAGGGAACGAAAACTAAAGAAATAGCTAAAAGTAAGAATGAAATGAAAAAAGGTTTTCACGAAATACCGTATTGGCCCGAATATAAGACGGCCCTGATTATAAGACGACCCCCCTCTTTTTCTTGCACTCCAAAAATGTTACATTATGTATATTTAAAAAAAAACAATAAAATAAAACTAATACTAAAACAAATAAAAACTCAAGCAGATTTCTATTTTACGCCGAATTTGAAAGAAGTACCGCTGCTACAATAAGTGCACTTTCATTTTTTTGACAGCAGGGTATCGTGGTTCCTTTTTAGTGCTGGTATACAAGTGAGCCAAGACTCTCATGGGATTAATGAAGTAGCTCTCTCTCTCGACCAGGGGTGCCCAAACTTTTTGGACCGAAGATCGACTTTTCGATCAAGCAACCTCCCGCGATCGACCCGTTACCGCGCACGCACATACACACGCACGCCATGATGAGCAACAGCCTGACACGGAGGCATGCGATGCACTTTTGCAGCCTGTTAACCATCGTAGCTCACGCGTAGCGTTTTAAAGTGCTTCCCTCGGCCCTCGAGATTCCTTTTCTTTGCCCGTGCCCTCGATGAATTGTACACGAAATAAACTCTGAACGAGAACAATGATAACGATAAAAGATATAGCGCAACAGCTCTGATGACAAGCTGCAATTGCAGAACCGCTGAGCGCTAACAACTTCCGGCGAGGCAGGTCACGCGCCACCGTAGGTTAAAGATTTGTCAGATTTTATTTTATTGTTATTTTGTAATACAATACAATACAATACATGCTGATTTATATACTTTTTGTGAAAATGAGACTGATAGGATGATTAGGGTGCAGTGTACATTAACCTTGCGATCGACTTGGGACCAGTTCGCGATCTACCGGTTGATCGCTATCGACGTAATGGGCACCCCTGATCTAGAGTCTGGATTCTCGACGCACTCAATGTATGCCATAAATGTTATTACCTAAGGATGAGAAATACAGTAACGAATGTGGTCCCACATTCCCCTTCCATTCTTTGTTAGCATTCCTCATTTCGACTGATGAGTTCAATGTGGTGTGCTCATCGTAATTTCCCATTTCTAACTGCACAGGTAACGCCAAAACTAGCACTTCAGCTAATTCCAGAGCATTCCATTTTACGCAAAATACCACTAATGAGAAGCGCTTCCTTTCCACTCCATTGTCATTCGTCTGTCCCACCGATGCTTTCATTGCCACGCGGTTTTCCGATTCCCCATTTTGAAATGCAGAGGTAACCCCTCCAAAAAAAAAAAAAACCTTCAGATAACGTCGGCGCATCCCATTCGACACAAAATCCCACTCGCAAAAAGTGGCTCAATTAAATGTGACTTCACGAATTTTCATCCGCCGGAAAACCTGTGAAGAGGTTCCATTAATAATTGGCTGTGAAAGGCGTGACATTTGTTTCCAGTCTGGTGCGGCTACAGCGGGGCCCTCTTGTGGCCTCCTGGGAGCCCGCTAATGATTGATCTTCCTTTGAGCCTTCAAACACATCGCTTCTGTTATTTCTTTGTGTTTGGCACGTCACACTCGCTAATGCCCGGCCAACCTCCGTCATTCTAAAGCAGTCGAGTGTGTCATTGCAAAAGGAGGGTGTGTGTCGGAGGAGCCAAGAATACACACACCGGATAACCATGCGACGCATGCTGCCTATTTCCTTTAAAGGTCATGGCGCAAAAACCTCCATCAAAGCACTCGCTGCTTATTATTTCTCCCTGTACCCCGACCCCCACCCACCGGCCCCCGCTCGCTCCCCCAGTCCCACCTCGATCTTCCACGGTTTCACTCCTCTCTGCCCCATAATGGGTTTTTCTCGTGACGTCGAGAAGAAGAATTTGCCGCTGCTGGAGTGTATTGATTTCTCTAATGGTGTGGAGCAGAGAGAGCGCAAAGAAAGGGTCTGGCGATATTGAAGAGTGCACATCCAGTCCATTAGCTTAATAAGAAGAGCATCACTCATGCACAGAAACACACCCATACACACACACGCACAAACACATAACTGACCTCCACGCTCTGACAGGTATCAAATAACGGCTGTCACGATTCACCGTCCGTGTGTTTTTGTGTTCACGGCATGTCGGTTCATGTTCACTTTTGCTCCCCGGTTATTGATTGTCATTAATCGCCCGAATGGCTTTTGTCTCCATAATGCAGATGATTTCCTAATGTTTCTGAAGCGCTAAATGTTATTTTAATGCGCTCGTATCAGGCAATTTAAGTGTTGCCGTTTTTTTTTTTTTGTGCGTTCATTTCAAGAACGGTCCTCGTAACCGAGGTCCGCGTTTTATGATGTTTCCTTTTAGGCTGAGTGGAGAGATGAGGTCAGGCACCACTTTGAGAAGATCAAGTCCGAGGGAACATGTCTTCACCGACTGGATGAGGAGCTCATCAAACGGCGCAGGGAGGAACTGAGGTCAGATCCTCCGCAATGTGGCGCATGCCACTAAGGCAATGTAGCAACCGCAAAATGTAAATAGAAGCCAAGATTTAGAATTTATTAAAGTAATAAAGAAGTCAAATGAACTCGTTAATAGTGGGAAAAAAACTCTCAAATGTTGGTCCTAATTCATCCATCCATCTATTTTATGAACCGCTTTATCCTCACAAGGGTCGCGGGGGGTGCTGGAGCCTATCTCAGCTGTCTTCGGGCAGTAGGCAGGGGACACCCTGAACCGGTTGCCAACCAATCGCAGGGCACACAGACGAACAACCGTCCGCACTCACACTCGCACCTAGGGACAATTTAAGAGTGTTTATAATCAGCCTGCCATACATGTTTTTGGAATGTGGGAGGAAACCGGAGTACCCGGAGAAAACCCACGCAGGCCCGGGGAGAACATGCAAAGAAGGGATCGAACCCACGACCTCTGCACTGTGAGGTCGACGCGCTAACCACTGGATCACCGGGCCACCCTGGTCCTAATTTATTTCGAAAAAACTGAATGTATTCGAAAGTAAAGAACACGTCTTAACCAGGGTTGGGACTAATTACGGAGGGCAGTGGATATAAAATATCCTGAAATAATTGTTCAAAATATATGAACCCTTTCAGGGATAGAGGTGACGACAGTGGACGGCTTTCCATGTTATGAGGTTGCAGGGTGCATCAAAGAGGAAAGAATGAAACATAGGAAATGTAAAAATACGATCTAACGATTAAATACAATGCCATTCAATAAGCAAAGATGTCGTGAACACATAAAAACGATCCTTATCTTTCAGAAAGCAGAATTGTTCAAAAAATTCTTGTAAACATCAATCGGGATTCATCACCGATTCAATCAGAATCATTTTACTCCTACCTAATGTTCACTATAACTCGCAATAAAATACAATGAAGATGCAGTGTGCAGTAATTTTGTAGTCTCAAGTCAATAATACAATCCACCCTCCCGGCCCCCACCTCCACACAGACATGCACTTGACATCCGGGAGCACTACGAGAGGAAACTGGAGCGAGCCAACAATCTCTACATGGAGCTCAACGCCATCATGCTGCAGTTGGAGCTCAAGGAGAAGGAGCTGCTCAAGTATGAAAGCTCACCTCACCTCCAGACGACATTGACGTCAGCGCAGGGACCGACCTGCGCCGTCTGCTCTCGCTATCAAGTGAATATTGACCGTTTGTTCATCTCAGGAGGGAGCAGTCGCTGGACAAGAAGTACCCGGGTTGCTTTAAGCACCACAGCTCCAGACAATCGGCCTCCTCCAACTCCATGGAGAAACTCATGAAGAAACGCAACGTGCCTCAGAAGCTGCCCGCGCACAGCAAGAGGTCAGTTTGACGCGCTCAACAAAGGGCTTTTGCTGAAGCCGCATGAGGGCTTGCGTTGTGAATTGCGAATGAGTTCCGCTGTCAAAACGTCACCATCATGAAACCTTGACTAACTTTTCCAGGCAATGTTTTAAGTAACATTTTTAACATTCGTGGCATACAAGAAGGAAAAGAAATGAATCACTGTATTCTGAAGTTCAATACAGATCAAATCAAGTATAATGACCCGAACCTTTCAAGCCAACAAAAACATGTTTGCAGGGTAAGACTGACATCTTGTGGTATTCTGCGGGTAAAGGAACGTCTATTGCTACAAGCCAAAGAGAGAGCAAAACACACTTGGTCTTCATCTGTTCAGCTAAAAAAAACAAAACAAAACAAAAAAAACGGACTTTTTTTTTCTTTGAAAATACTGTACTTTATTCTTGTAATGTTTTGAATTAAACTTTTAAAATATACTTTTTTTGTCTCAAATAAGACATTTTCGAAAATATGCATCGATCTGGAAAATATAGGATTTTTTTATTGGAAATATACAAGTGCTTGAAAGAACGACTTCAACCTTGAAAACCTTTGACCTTGAAAAACAACATCCTCGTAAGATGACTTTATAAATCTATAAAGTTGAATTTTGTCATTGTTTTTTTTTCTTCACGGTGGCTCGAGACGTTTGGGCTTGCAGAGATGTGTTTTGACAACGCTTTTAGGGCCGACCGATTAATCCACTGACCGATTTAATCAGCTGAAATTAGCTTTTAAAATTGGCGGATTTTGTGCCAAATTTGAACTTTTTGTGTTTTTTTTTTCCTTTTTTAAATACATGAACACATTACAAGATAAAATGAAGAAAATGAGATTCAAAATTCCCCTGCAATGAAATGGCCACATTTGACAACTTTTCCTCTATGTTCTAAAGTTAAACCAACACTAACATCTTCATCGATGCTATTTTATTCATTATAGATTTTTTTTAATGGATTGATTAATCAGTTTTCTGAATTTTATTCTGCCGCATATCCGAATCTGCCCAAAACAAATAAATAACTCAATAAATATGGGTCATTCCCTCATCTTTTATGTCACCGTTGTTCAATGAAGTGTGTCCTTTGTCTCCTTCAGGCCAGACTTACTCAAGTCAGAAGTCATCCTTCCCAAACTGGACTCCTCCATGACCCAGGTGACCATCCCCACCAAAGGCTCCACGTCGCCCGGCCGCTCCCGCCGAGGGAAGCCTCGTTACAGGAAGGCGGGCAAAGGCAGCGGCAGCGAGCTGGCTCAGCTGAAGGCCACGCTGTCTTCATCGCTCGCCATGATCAGTGCTACCACGTCGGTCCCCAGCAGCAAGCAGCGTCTGGACCCCAGCGCTGCGCTCAGGGGCCTGCAGCACGACCTGCTGCTCAAGAAGATGTCGTCCTCCAGCCCCGACCTCATCTCCACCACGCTGGAGGCGGAAGGACGCAGGAAGGGCCAGGCCGTCCCCGGCCTGGACCGGGCGGGTAGCCAGAGCGCCTCGGCCGGGCTGGAGGAAGGCAGCCCGGACGGCGGCCCGGATGTGAGCGCCGGGGCGGAAGAACTGGCGGAAACGCCGCCGCGCAGCGACACGCCCAGCGAAGACGCCACCTCCGTCCCGTTCGCCAGCAGTCCTGACTCGCCGTGCGGCAAGGGGGCGGCAGCGAGGCGGCCGTCGTCCACCGGGAGCCCCCGCCTTCCTCAGGATGGCGAGGAGAAGGAGGAGGGCCCGGTGATCACGCGCTCGCCCAGGAGTCAACGCCTCACGCCATCGGCGCTACTCTACAGGGCGGCGGTCACTCGCAGTCAGGTGAGATGACCCATAGGACAGGAAATACAGCCCACTGCAAAGTGAGCAATATGTTTTCAACATAAGGCTTGTGGGTGAGCAGGAGCCTACCCCAACTGACTTTGGCCAAAAGAAGCAGGATACAACCTGGACTGCTCAGCTAGCCAATCACAGAGCCAACAAAATGGAGCTTTAGCTTTCATTGGCTCAAATGTTGCTGTTGACACTTCCCTTTACATTCCGGAATTGTTGCATGATTTTTTTGAATGATGGAGCGTGTGAATGTTTTCCACAGAGACGCGGCGTGTCGTCCGAGGAAGAGGAGGGAGAGGTGGACAGCGAAGTGGAGTTGCCCAGAAGATGGTGAGTGTGTGTGTTTGTTTGTTTGTTTGTTTGTTTGTTTTTCTCAATCGCTTCACGAGAATGGGAATAGCAACAATTTTGTTTTTGCCTCATGTTCATTCATCCCCATTGAGGAATAAGGTATTACCGCACACTTGGGCACAATCAGTCATCAAGTAACACATATTTTATAATAACAACAAGAAAACTTTTCTCAAAGGTGGAGTCTGTTATAGTTAAAGCTGCTTGCAATATTTGAATGTAGCCGCACTTCAGCTGCCCCCTCCCCCACACTTTACGAACAAGCAAATGCACTCTGTACAAGCTGTCATTAGAAACAGCTGCAATGTTGTTAGCGTAGCTTATTTATGATGGAAAGTTGCCAGGCAATAGATTGTTTTTTGGGTTTTTTAATAGAAGAGAAGTGATCGACTTATCTGACAACCAGGAGAGCAACGACTTTGTTTTAGTTTTCCAGCTCCAGCGATCCAGTTGACCATCCGCGTAGAAAACCACCAGAACATAATGTTGATCCTAGATTTGTCTCGAGGACTGTCCAATTAATTCTTCTGAGTTTTGGTTGTTAAGTGGAGTTGAGTAATCCAATCAAGAAAACTTCAGTCCGTCAACAATCAGACTGAGTTGGGCGGCAACAACAGGTGGCCTGATTGTGCACGAGCATGCATGCCTGATGATGACTGACACACCATTGGGTCACACCTTCTGTCTCTACACAGTCTCTGATTGGCTAGTTTCGACATGTCGTGACAAGTTTGGTCAAACAGTTAAAAAATACATCAGAGGCATAAGATGAGGTCAGAGAGAGATGATTTCAGAAAATATTTAAATAATAATCTATTGGTCATACACACAAACATGACAAAATGGTTAAGATTTTTTTGGAGGGTTTTTTTTTTTTTTTAGAAGACTGCAAACTCCACCTTTAACACTTCTGGAAGAAACATTTCTTCAATTGAATTGCTTTAAAAAAACAGCGCGGGCATGCAGAATGCCAATTAACTGACTTTTGTTAAAATATCTAAGCATATATCTATATATATATATATATATATATATAATTAAAACCATTGAATTGTCGATCATCTATTTATTTTGAAATATTTCAGAATCATTTTCAAACATTTACATTTTATAATACTTTTCATTTTTTTAAACAGTTTTCTTTTCATTTTAACTCAAATTCAGTTTTCAATACACGCATGCTTAGAAAAAAATAATTAAATTGAAATCTTTTGATACATATATATGAATATAAAACATTAGTTTGTGTGCTTGCTACCTAGCTAGCTCACTAGCTAGCTAGCTAGAGAGCTCGAGTCTCCATTCCAAAGTAAGAAGCGGCCTGTGTGCGGCCGTAGCTGACGTGGTGTCCTTTTCATTTGACCCCAGGAGGCCGGCGAGCATGAGCAAATGCCAGTCGCTGTCCACATTCAGCTCAGAGAACCTGTCAGTGTCGGACGGCGAGGAAGGCAACACCACGGACCATTCGCACAGCGGCACGCCCGACGTGGTCAGCACCAACACGGATGAACGCCTGGATGACAAGAGCGACGACCTCCTCTCACAGGGCTCCGAGATCCCCGCCGATCCCGCCGCCTCCGACGGCCTGTCCGAGAAGGAGGCCGCCGTCCGCCACGTCAAGACGCAGCTTGCCACTCACGAGCTCAACTACGACGAGGTGAGTTTGCATTCCTCTTGAGGGCTCTGCTCCTTCAGCCTTCCACGCATAAAAGGTTCAAATGTGTCGTGACTATGAGAATGCTAATTATTAAAAAAATAAATTAATTAAAAAAACATACCCGACAAACATATGTTATATGTATAGTTGTGGGAAATCTACGTAAATCATAAGTAAAAGCATCATCTCAAATAAATGCCTTCTCCCCTATAAACATCTTTTTTTTTTTTTTTTTTTTTTTTTAAGGCTCTCTACGATGACTCAGACTGCGACAGCGCGGAGTTGGACCACCCGGGCTGCGTGGAGCCCAGCCAGAACTGGTGAAGGTCACCACCAGCCCAACCCTGTACGCTAGACGGGGCTCATTGAACCCCTTGTCATCACAAACACGCGCACACAGCAAAGGCAGGACATGAGGACTTTTTGAGCGGACTGAACAAAGTGTGTGTGGTTTCTCACTGTGTCACGTGACGGAATCCAATCAGGTTTTGTTTGGCCTAATTATGCACTCTGTCGTCTGTTTATTTATTTATTTGTCTTCAAGAATATTCACATTGTGTCGTCGTCAACTACATTGCCATTTTCTACGTGTACATAAAGAAAAGCCGCCCGTGTAAAATGAACAAATTTCTAATGCGTGAGATTGTATCGTTTAAAAAAAAAAAAAAAAGAAGGTGCTGATGTTTCTACTTGTTGACCACATGAAGCTTTTTTTTTTTTTTGTGTTTGTTATTTGAATGTATCCTTGCTTGCGCATCCCAACGCGGGGGAACAAAAGAGGAAGAGTTATGTGAACAAAGAAGAAGCAATATGTCCAAGTCTATAGCAGCATCTACTGGACTATTTCTCTGAATGTAAATACTTTTTTTTAGTTTAAAAAAAAAAAAAAGCATGCTTCTGATATATACATATTGGATATTTATGGTTTAGAAGTAAGCTTTGTAAAGAGGGTGCATTGAATGCGATACAATAAAGATGGCAGATTTCTAGCAAAATGAGGCAGACAATTTCTATTCCTGATCATCCGAGAAATGCACAATTTAATTACTTGGGGAAAAAAATCCAGCAGACACAGTCCTGCTCATTTGTCAATTTTCCATAAAAATTGTTTTATTTGAATTGTATGGTATTTTCGACAGACATATACACATGTGTGTAACACACACACACACACACACTCACACACACACACACACACACACACACACGATCCTGTCTCGTTTGACACACACACACTCTCAGGCTGGAGTGTGGGCTTCTCCCTCATGAGCCGTGCCAGACTTGAATCTAGCCTCGTTACTGTCTACTTTATAAACCACAACACGCGGACATCTGGCTGTCGGATTATTAAACCATGCTCACGACTCTTTTTCCAAGCGCTTCAATTTTCTAGACACTCTCCATTTTTGCCACGTCGTTCATGGTGGTTTTTTTGTATTTTTTTCATTATGGTGTAGTCTCTGTTTTGGATTCTCTTGTCCCTTTAGTTCACAAGCTATTTATGTTTTTGTCGTTCCTTGACTGTTGCAAACGCTTTTTGTTTGTTCCGCACTTTCCAGCTTCTTTGTCAACAGCGTCCCGAGTTGTACGTTGTCGGTCCTGTGTTGCTTTGTTAAAAACATTTTTTCCATACTACCGGTATCTGTCTACACTTTTGGAATCCTCATTCTGTCAGAGCTCCGTCCAGATACTTCACACACACGCACACGCACACACACACACACAGACACACACACACACACACACACACACACTTCCTCATTCTCTCGCTCTCTCTCTAAACACTGGAATTGATTGACACAAATCAATTACTTCTAATAAGTGCCTGGTGCTCTCTGCAGCTGAGTAAATTGTTTTAATCCCATGATAGGGAACTTTGCAAATGAACCAAGGTAGGAACTTGATTGCAAGCAAAAAAAAAAAAAACCCTCAAAAAGTCTACAGCGCCCTCTAGTGCAGAGACTCCCAACCAGTGTGCCATGAGAATGATTGAAATTATCCGTGAAATTATCCAATGTCGATTTTATTTGGATTTTTTTGCAATAAAAAACGTTTTAATTATTCAATGCCAACCACACAGCGAAACAGGCAGAACAATCAAATCTTCCACTAGATGAGAGGAGTCACAGAATTAACCTATGTATGCCTTCTTATGAGCCGTTTTGCTCAATATTGTGCCATGATTTTTTTTTTTCCCGATGTGAAACATGTGCCTTGGCTTTATAATGGTTGGAAAACAATGTTTTAGTGCATCACAGTGCAGGGACTGCAAGACTGGATGATCGGGGTTAGACCATTTACTTTTTTTTTTCTTCTTTTACTGCATTAGTGTCCAACAAAGACATTTCACAACCCATCTAAATATAATATTAAGGACAACAAGCCCAGTCAGTGTGTTTAGAGCATTTCACATTTTTATTTCACTTTTTTTTTTAACAAATTTGTGGCACCCAAGATCTAGTCTCAGAAAAGGAAAAACGTGCACAAATGTCCTTTTTCCTGCAAATAATAACAATTTTAAAAAAATCAATTAACTTAGCAAAGCAAAGAGCAGCTAACTAGTGCTAGCTCACAACCCCTTCTTTGCCTTCATTTTGTTTTCTTCGTAATAGCCTCATACACGTGTGTGCCAGTATCCCTCCCCTCTCTGCCATCCTTTGGTAGTTAAAAAAAATACTTCCATTTAAAACAAATATTCCAACTTTTTTTAAGTATATAGCAGTTTTTACAACAAAAAAAGCTTTCCCCTCAAAAAACCCGGACAAAAAAACACCTCCCAACCCAGCAAAAAATAAAACGTGATCCAAGGAGGGGAATGACAACAAAAGGGAACGTGCCTACAACGTATCGTATCAGTGACCAAGTGTACGCGTATAGCTACTCTCTGATGTGTAACAAAATATATTTTTAGGGGAATAAAAAGAGTGACTCTATTCTTCTTTTTGATCCTTTATTTGTGTCTTTTTTTTTTCTTTCAAAGAAATCTACGCTGTACACAACTAAATCTAAATCTTTCTTTACGGCAGCACTGAAACATGAAAGTTGCAAAAGGGGATCAAGACTAATATTTTAAAAAAAAAAAATCTCAACTGATTTAAAACCCCATCTCCCAAAAAAAAAAATGGGGTATTAAAATCCTAGTTTAGGGGTGGACTAAAACAAAAAAAAATAAAATAAATAATCACGGAGGCTGTGGATGAAGTGATGCTAACAAAGGAAGAAAAAGGTGTTATATAGGTGTAATATAGCTTTTTTGTCGTTGATGTTGTTGGTGGTGGTGAGATGTAGTGCAGACTGGGAGTCTCATCAGTTGGCTGCCAGTCCGGTGGCCTCCGAGGAAAGCCTGGAGCGGGACAAATACACACACAATGCACGGTTGGAGACCAACGCCATTTTCATTCTGCCAGGATTGTTTTTGTTTTGTTTTGTTTTTTGCCACGAGTTCCAGTAGTGAACAATGAGGGCTGAGGCTTTGCTCCAGGACGGACGTGAAATTCTGATCGAGCAGAAAAGTTATGCATTAATGCTGCGGGGGGACGAGACACCATACTGGGTTGAAGAGGTGCATGTGTGGTGAAAAGTGTGTGAAAGAGGACTTGTGTAAAGGCAGTATGGTATCATGATACTTTTTTTTTTTAATCCACATTTTTTTAATATTTCTTTTGCCACAGGAGGAGGAAATGCTGAATAACACCCCTGCGCATGCCCCCCCCCAAAAAATCCCTCACTAAACATGTGCGTAAGTCGCAACCTGAAGACATCTATAGGATATTTTGTTCGACATAGCGCCACCTAGTGATGACTAGAAATTTGTTTTTGTTTTTTTTGCAAAGCAATACCAGTGCTTCAATGTGACATGGTGTACAAAAAAACTGAAATTTACATGTGGTATAACTGTATGTAATATACTGCCCCCTGGTGGAACAGGCACAAACGCATGTGCAGTAACCGTAAATACACAAGCAACATCTTCCTGTTCATTCTCCATTATGTGGCAGGCATCTTCAAAAGATGAGCAGTTTTACTTTAATGTAGTTTGAATGGACATTGGCTTACTCCCCTTTTTACATTTTATGCACGACAATGTTTAAAATGTTAGCCAAAACAAGTCCTGGAACAAATGAATTATTTCCTACGGGAAAAAGCATTTGTTTGGCATCTTGAAAGGTGGTGGGGTTTAACTTTAAAATTTTTTTTTCTGTGGTATTTTCCAGTGGTTTGTGTATTTTTTAGCTGCTGAGAACTTGAGTGGGCTAACTACATTTTTGTCAATTTTAAGTTTAGTGCATAAATAGAGAAAAGTCATTGTTCAGAATGGTCGAAATCTAATTTGGACAGATAAGGGGCGGTCCCATATTGCGTTTCTAGTGCAACACTGGATCCAACCCCACAAGAGCAGGCTTCAACTCATGCAACACCACTTCGGAAAGTGCGTGCTTCAGAGCTCGACAGAAGACATAGAGTTAGAGCAGTAAAGCCCCGACATAAAAGGTTCCAGTTTCACAGACCCACCAATTTGTTGACACACACACACACACACACACACACACACACACACACACACACACACACACACACACACACACACACACACACACACGCACACACACACACACACATGCATTGAGCCTGAAATAAAGAAATTCGCAAACGGCGGCCAGTGGACTAATGGTTAGGAATACAGACTTTAATTTAAATCATAGAAATTAGGTTCATTAAAAACATCCCCCCCCAAAAATGTCAAAGCTCAACTTGAATTCATGGTGTGTATACCTGAGCGAGGACTAAAGCTCCTTTATGTACATGGGGCGGGGAAAAAAAAGCACTCGCAGTCACCATGGTGATGCCTAAACAAATCAAACTGGCGCAAGCATGACATCCTCTGAGGAGAAAGAGCCGCTACCTGAGCACAGCTTACACCACAAAGAGGAAAAAAGGCTTCAGCGGCCACATCCGCGCTGCATGCAAAACTCAATAGTAATAATAATAACACTTGACAGGCAATAGAGTAAATATGGCAGCAAACTGCGTGTGTGTGCGTGTGTGTGTGTGTGTGCCTGCATGTCGGGTTGCAAAATTCAGGTAATTTAAAAAGATGCAAAGTTTCCAAGGGATTTCGTGGAAAACCGGGACTTCACTAAACTGAGGGTTGGCTCATAAAAAGGCAACTGGAAGAGGAAGCCAAGTCAAACAATTTCTTGACAAGAATATGTTCTTTGCAGCCCCGCAAGTGTAAATGCAGTATTCAGATGAATACTGCATTTGAGGACGATGAATTAAGCAACAAAATCCACCCGTTTTTATCCATCTCGGGGGTGGCGGCCATTTTGCCACTTGCTGTTGACTGAAAATGACATCATAGTTTCTCAGGGCTCAGGTAATGACCAATGACGACTCAGCTTGCACATGTCACGTGGCCAAACTCTGATGAGGGGAGTCGTTACATGAGCCCTTTGGCACTGTGATGTGAGTCCTCCTCCTTATTCACAATTTGGTCAATTTCTTTTCTTTTTTTTTCACAAATCACAAGTCAGTCCACATTGTGGGCGTTATCTTTTTTTCTTAAACCGTACGAGTCTCCTGAAAAATGATTTGGAAGTACGAGGATTCTGCCCAATGGCAGCGATGCAATGATACCTTTGCATTAAATTACTCAATTTCCAGTTAATTCAAAAATGCCTCGGCATATCTTCCCATGGAAATTTACTGTGAACTTACCAGAAATCTTGCAACATGGTGTGGTGTACGTGTGTGTGGTTTAAGTATAGTGTGTGTGTGTATGTTAAGTACACGTGGCCAAAGCAAGTGTAGATAGTGGATGCGTTAGTAAGGGGAGAGCCGTCGCCGCTTGGACTTGGAGCCCAGCTCGGGGGCCATTTTGGGCTCAGAATTGGCGGCCCCGCTGACAACATGGAGGGCCAGCAGAGGCAGGGGCTTGAGTGTGAGCAGACTGGACACACAGGCAGGTGAGGGGTCGGAGGAGGAGGATGTGGAGGAGGAAGAAGGAGGAGGCCCAGGAGGTAACAAGGACAGAGGGATGGAGGCTGAGGGGGGCACCACACAGGAGGAGGAAGCAGAGGAGGTGCTAGTAGTAGTAGCAGTGGTAGTAGTAGTAGTAGTAGTAGAGGTGGAGGAAGGGCCTTCCTCCCTCGGTTCGGGGTTCAAGGAGGAGGAAGAGGAGGAGGAGGAGGAGGAGGGAGGAGGAGGAGGTTTAGAGGACTCTACACTGTAGAAAAAGAGACAAGGAGAGAGAAAGAGGGAGAACACAGTCGGGATGGGTCACAGGGCAGGCTGGTCGGTGGGCAAATGGCAGAGGAAGGGAAGTTGTGATTTTTTTTTTCTTCCTCCCCGGGAAGGGGACCGTGAAACGTGAGCGTGTCATGTCGATCAAAACAAGGCTGCGGGCCAATAAAGAGCTGGGCACGCTCTGGTACATGCCGGTATATTGTTGTCCAATAAAGTGCATGTGAAATCCAAATGTTGTGCATTTTCTACAAAGCAAATAATTCATCTTTATTGATTCTATGAATTCTTATATTACTTTATTAATGGAATATAACTATAATCCAATTTATATTATTTATGTCATGAATTCTTATGAATACTAATAGAACTAATATTTATACAAGGGGTTCACTCAAAATTTAGATGTATGTTTTTTGTTGGACAGTGGACAAGAGCCAACAGCGCATGAGTTAATAACAGCGGCATCTTGCGTCTCCACTAAGCAGTACAGTTCACTTCGCCACAGCTTATGTACCCACCACCTACGGATCAAATATATTTTTCATCATTCTAATTCCACCTGAAGTGTATAATTTTCTTCACTGTAGTATCTCTGACGATGAATGTGCGTGGCTTTAAAAGGGGGCCCGTGGCCGGATGCGTGACGTGCATTAGTGAACAAGAGTTGTTGGCTATTAGCTCAGGTTAGCATGTCTGCGCATTCATGCGCCGCCTGGGCATTACATTTTCATTTCTTTACCGTTTGTTTATTAAAATTAGGTAACATTGATACATTACCATGTGCTACCGCCTAGGCATACTGTTATACTGCAAAAGTTTTGTTTTGCATTTCATCGTTTTGTGAAAATGATCCAACCCTTACACTTTCTCTGTCTTTCAGGGACCCCCTCATCCTGGCTAACCGTCATTGCGCCAGTTTGTTTTTATATGGAGTGGTATGTGCGATTGCATTAATCTTAGTCTGTATGAAAAAATATTCTTGTGACCTACTGTGTATTTTTTTAGGGGGCGACAACATATCCTCAGTTATTTGCTCAATATCCCAGTCAAACATAAATGTTTGCTTTAGAGCCATTTTAGGGCATCTTGGTGCAAAGAAACTATGAAGTGAGGGAAGGAGCTTCATTTAGTCAGACCACAAGCCAATGTAATGAAATTACCACCATCATGTTCATCTACGGGGAATGATCCAACCTTTTTAGGGGGAATGTCAATTACATGCAGGTTTTCGCTATTCGCAGCAGGCCTCTCTGCCCCTAACATTGTAGTTGTTAATTTTCCTCCAAAGCTGATCGTGGAAATTTTAGTCCGTACCGAACTGAATTTTACTGCTTGGTCTTTATTTGGCTTTCACTTCAATTGACTGACATGTGGTCGTGCGTACTGACCTGGCATTGATGAGGTATTCCGCCAAGCTGATGCTAGCAGGCGAGCCCGTGATGGTCACCTGTCGATCGGTGGAACCGTCCACCGGGTTTGCAATCTTGATCTGGGCGCCCGACATTTGTCTGATCTCGTTGATCTTAGCGCCCTGGCGGCCGATGATGCAGCCAATAAGCTGAAGAAGAGGAGGAGCTTAGCCGAGAACTACTTAAAGGCACCCCCACCCAAACTTTTGGAAGAAAGCTTACCTCGTTCGGAATTTTCATCTCATTAGAACTAGTCTGAGCGGAAGCGTCAATTCCTTAAAGAAAAAAAAAAAAATTAAAAAGATGAGAAATTGTAGCACATTGGGATCCAGATGTCCATTTTACAGCACATACCGGTGAATCCCTGGTTGCTGTGTGCAATGGGGAAGGGGCTCTGCTGCATAGCCAGCTGGTGAAGTTTGGTGAGCTGTGGAGAGATAGCAGCAGAGGAAGACTGTGAGAGGGGGAGAGAGGAGGAGGAAGAGGAAGATTGGAGGGAAAACAAGGAGTGAAAAGGGGAAGAAAACGACACAAATCAAAGTCAGTTCAAAACATACAAATAACACATCTGAAGGGAGGGATGTAAATTGCAGTAGAGTACAAAAAGAAAAAAAAAAGACCTAATCCCTCTGAGGTGTCAATCAAATCCCACCAGGCTATATTTTTACTCCAGCGTTCGGGTGACAATTCAGATTTTTAGTATCACAACTGGGATATGAAGCATTGTGGTATACATCGAATTTGAGCTGCAGTTTCATGTGTTCTCTCGCTGTAAACACTGTCATACAGAGTTTGTCACTTGAAATCAACAATCGCTGCCATTAAATTGGGAGTTCGGCACTTGGACCCAGTGTGTACATTGATGAGGTATTCCGCCAAGCTGATGCTAGCAGGCGAGCCCGTGATGGTCACCTGTCGATCGGTGGAACCGTCCACCGGGTTTGCAATCTTGATCTGGGCGCCCGACATTTGTCTGATCTCGTTGATCTTAGCGCCCTGGCGGCCGATGATGCAGCCAATAAGCTGAAGAAGAGGAGGAGCTTAGCCGAGAACTACTTAAAGGCACCCCCACCCAAACTTTTGGAAGAAAGCTTACCTCGTTCGGAATTTTCATCTCATTAGAACTAGTCTGAGCGGAAGCGTCAATTCCTTAAAGAAAAAAAAAATTAAAAAGATGAGAAATTGTAGCACATTGGGATCCAGATGTCCATTTTACAGCACATACCGGTGAATCCCTGGTTGCTGTGTGCAATGGGGAAGGGGCTCTGCTGCATAGCCAGCTGGTGAAGTTTGGTGAGCTGTGGAGAGATAGCAGCAGAGGAAGACTGTGAGAGGGGGAGAGAGGAGGAGGAAGAGGAAGATTGGAGGGAAAACAAGGAGTGAAAAGGGGAAGAAAACGACACAAATCAAAGTCAGTTCAAAACATACAAATAACACATCTGAAGGGAGGGATGTAAATTGCAGTAGAGTACAAAAAGAAAAAAAAAAGACCTAATCCCTCTGAGGTGTCAATCAAATCCCACCAGGCTATATTTTTACTCCAGCGTTCGGGTGACAATTCAGATTTTTAGTATCACAACTGGGATATGAAGCATTGTGGTATACATCGAATTTGAGCTGCAGTTTCATGTGTTCTCTCGCTGTAAACACTGTCATACAGAGTTTGTCACTTGAAATCAACAATCGCTGCCATTAAATTGGGAGTTCGGCACTTGGACCCAGTGTGTAAATCCAACGGTTGAAAATGCAGAAATTTTGACACCAGTTTTCATGGTGTACGTGTGGGTGTACCTACAGTGTCCAGCAAACAACATTCCCTCACTTCACTGTGACATAAAGCATTTAAAGAGGAGCTTCTAAGGACGATTAAAAGGGGAAGGATGCTTGAGGTAGGTAGGCAAAAGAAAATCAAGTCAAGGGGAAACATGGGATTATTTAAAGGACAGAGTAAGGAGCAGAGCAGAAGATGGTCATTGATGGACAGGTGGAGAGTCTGGACAAACCCGAACAAACAAATGCTGGACGCGCACTGGACTGGACCCATTTAGACAGTCTAATCTACCAACGTGAATGTAACTCTAGCAAAAACCACGACTACCACGTTCAGGAAAGCAAACAGCCCGCACTCAAGTAGGTGGCGCAATTGTACGTCATGATCTGATTGGCAACGGTCTCTGCCTGTCAAAAATTGTGCAGGTTGCTGTTCTGTTTGATACAGAACACTGTCAAAGGATGTGGTGGTAAGAAATCGATTCGGTAATCATTCGCCTTTGGGGCCAGCACCAGTAAACAAAAGGTGTGACTGTGTCTTGAGTGCGAATGAATGGCAGAAAGGACTTGATTAGTCACAGCAGATGCTAGCACCAATCAGGGGTCATCTAATTACGCGACACTATGTAGCAACTTTCTACCACTTTGGCTGGCCTGTACTAATAGTGATAGTTTGGTACTATAGAACAGTGCATTTTATTGTATTTTATAAAACAAACCAAAAAAAGGCGCAAAGAACAAATTAGCCATTTCCTTAAAAAAAAAAAAAAAAAAAAAGTTTTTTTTTATTTTACATCTGATCTCTTTGTAAAAGAGGCTGAAGATATCAAGATTTATAGAAAATGGATGGAAGTGGAGTTACCTTGCTACCGGTAAAACCATGCGAAAAACGGATGATGATTTGTGCTCTAACCCTGAGTCAAAAACTTCCAGAAAAAGAAACCCTGACAATGAAGATGCCGATCCGGTTTGCCAATTTTTGGCAAGCACAATTCAGTTGCTTGACGAGCTGTCACTCACTAAGCTTGACTAAAAGGAACTGGCAGCCATTAGAGGAACTGAATGAACATGAGCAATGTCAACATCGAGAAACAAAAATTTCCATTTCTGTCAAACAAGCGCAATGGGGGCGGGTGGCATCAGCGCGTTGCAGTCTCTGGCACAGGCGGAAACTTCACTTACATCTGGTTGTGGAATGGCATGCTGTCCTTGCACGGCATACGCCTGAAACAAATGAGAACACAACTTTCACAGGCCTTGCATCGGACGCCGGCTAAAGCTAATAAAAAGATCAACAACAACAAGTCCCGTCCAAAGTCTCCACATTTCTTGCGAAGGAAACATCTTTAGTGACATGAAAGGGAAATGGAGGAAAGCCAGAGAAAAGAGGAGCTTATTTCTCAGATTTGTACACAAACACATCGACCTATGACATCTCAAAGCGAGCAAATAAGTGTGACGTACCTGTCCACCTGCGAAGATAACAGGAGATCCTGAAGGTTTGGGTCGGTAGGGAATCGTGACGCCTTTCGGGGGAGACTGCAAGGGACACCCAAGACAGATGCATGAGCACAACCTCAGCTGAGATATAAGTGCGGGACAAATCCCGTAACGACGAAACCTCAAGCTGTTATTAACACCGTTTCCTCAAATTGTGGCTTTCTGCATGCCAAATCATCATCAGGTGCGTCTATTTGAAACAAATAAACGTCTCACAACAACAGATAACAGTTTCCCTTACTTCATACAAATATATATTTTATTTGAAAAACACCGTTGACACGAGTTTCATTAATATACCATCTACTATATTTGTAAAAATAAAGCCCACACAACAAACAGCTTATCTCCATTGATTGTTTATACTAGAATGAGAAAGTAATATTAATATTGTTGTAAAAAGTATGTTTGTACAAATAAAGGACTTGCCCCAAAAAACAATAAACTCCAATTGTTCACACATGGAAACAAACTGATATATGTACAGTATACATAATCTGAACTCATTATAAAAACTCGAGGACTGCCACCTGACCCATACTTGGCGATACCCACATAAGAATCAAGTAATGAATAATCTTATTTCATTTTACGTGTTGGTACCAAGGCTCCAAAACTGCCCATAAATGTTTACATTTTGCCCCTAAAATTTGAGACAGTGCGAGTGCATTTTTCATCCACTGGTTCTTGTACAACCTGTAAATTTGGGGTTTTTTTTGGATTGGTATTATGAGGCTGGTTTGCCACCGTTAACGCTGACAACATGGCATCGAACAGAGAGAACTAGTTTACGAAAGATGCAACGTTTTGTCAGTGATTTTCCAATCAGTCGAGTTTGCAACATCAGATGGTGAGCAACAAAAAATCTGCTGCAAAGGATGTTGAGTGGTTGTTGAAACCAAAGGGAGTAGCAAACGTGGTTCTTATGTAGGTTCCCGCTTACCTCGAGCATGACAACACAGATCTGCTTGACGCACTCGATGATCGACTGGGGCGTGCCAGCTATGCTGATGGCGCGCTCCGTGGAGTTGGGCAGCATGTCACCTGCCACTTGGACCTGAGCACTGGTTGACTGACAGCACAACAAATCAAAGGGAAGTAGGTGAGGTGGGTACAGGGGGGGAGACGACGACGCCGGGATCTGCTTTTGTTTGGCTTCTAAAGGAGGATGCGTACCTCTCGGATTTCTTTAATCTTGCAGCCACCTTTGCCAATGAGCGAGCCGCACTGGCTGGCGGGCACCACGATGCGGAGGGTCACTGGGGGCTTGCTGGTGGCTGTGCTGTTTGTCATCGAGCTGGTGATGTCCTGAGGGCACAATTTGGTCCATTTGGTTACTTGGTCTGAAAATGTCATCTTTACTACAAAATACGTTTTTCCTGCAATGCATTTCAATAAGCATCGGTTATACGTGCATTTTTGCTATTAGCAATATTAATATAATTCCCTATCTATGCCAGTGACATATAAAGACAAGTATAATGAAATGGCTCTTCCACTTAAAAGCAGAAGATCCAATAATTACAAATACAAGTATATACCAGTATTATTGTGAGGGATGCACAATATTGGCATAGACTTCAAATGTGACATTCTTGTTCAGTAGTGTTGCCTTGAATCGGTATTAGGTTGGGAAACACTGATTTATGGTTGTCCATCCAAGATTCAGTGGTGACACACCTCTTCCAGTTTATCAATGATCATGGAGAAGGCCTTGAAAATGGCGGTGGTAGGCCCTGCCAGAGTGATGATCCTCTCGGGACAGTTGCCCTCAGAGATGTTGATGCGTGCCCCGCTCTGTGTGGAAAAATCACAAGCCGGGACATGAAAAACAACCACTTGGCAATTAAAACCGTCGCGTTATGCTTATTTGTAGGAGAGGACATGAAGGGAAGGCACCTCTTCTCTCATCTTCTTCACAGATTCGCCTTTCTAAAAAGCAGGACAAATAAGTCATGTTTAGTACCGGGAAGACACATTTTAGTGTAATTGTGTTCTGTGAAGCCTTACCTTTCCAATGATGCTGCCAACTTCCTGAAATTACAAAACAACATCCATGACCTTTGGCACATTTTGGGGAAAATAGACTTTTTTTTTTAAATAGTTCTGAATCAAACGGCCCAGATTTCAAAATTAACACGAAAACTTCACCCCTCAAGATGCATGAATCCTTTCGCGAGACACCCACATGACCAAGTGAGACCTCATTTCAGCAAATATCACACAATCAAAATCTACGCACCTCATTTGGCTTTTTCTTTGACTTACAGTGGCTTTATTATAAGTGAGCCTCAACAAGCGACGTTTAAATATTCTGCCGGTGTTCCGATTAATTTGATAAGTGATTAATTTTGACTCCACTGCACAAGAAATGGAAATGAGTGTGACGTGGGAAAGGTTCTAGCAACTCAGTAAAATATGAGCAACACGATTCATTTCACATCCATTACACACACCATTTTAGTGCAACAACTTATGAACATTTTTAGAATCACGTTTTCTGCTGATCGGCTTATTGGGTCTATCCCTCACCCCCTATGTGCAGAGTGATGCATGTGTCTGCAGTAGCATTAGTCCATGTGGAAAAATGATCTCTGCCAAGCTTGGAGGCTGAGAATTATTTTAGTTCATTAATGGTTGCAGCCCTGTGGCGGCCATTGAATATCGAATTGTGCAAGCTACGTAAACACACTTTATACAACGCGTACAGGTTCCACTGTCAGGATATCACAGCGACATGTTTCTTGTGTAGCAGTACTCAGCTGTACCACGTCAATACCATGACTCATCACATCAGTCCCTGGAGGTTGGGGGGGGGTCATTCAGGCGAAAAATGACACACCTCACCTTGCCGTGCATGAGCAGCCTAATGGTAAGGGTGACATTGAGCCCTCCTTCAATCACACCGGAGTCCATAGCTGCAGCTGCTGTGGGTGAGACTTCTGTGCCGAACTTGTGGGGATAGGGGCGGGGGCTCTTTGGTCACTGAGATGATCTGGAGGGAGAGGGTGCAATATGTTGCAACATGAAAATACTAACAAAGTACAGTAAGTGGCCAGTTAAAGATATTTTAAAAAGTCTCATCAGTCAAGAGTGGGAGTAGTTATTTAAAAAAAAAAAAAAAGTTGTCCTGCTTGTTAATGTGCTACTGCATCCCTTGACCTTTCAATTAGAAACATTTGTCCACTACTAGAGTGCATCAAAACGGAATAGGAAACTACTGTTCAGTACTCGTACATCTGTTACACCCCAATAGTATGTATGTACTGGCACACCGGTTGACTGGTGAGCAAGTCCGCCTCACGGTGCAGAGGTGCAGGGTTCGATTCCGGCTCCGGCCTTCTTGTGTGAGGTTTGTATGTTCTCTCGGTACGTGCGTGGGATTTCTCTGGGTTGTCCGGTCTCCTCCCACATTCCAAAAGCAAGCATGGCAGGTTAATAGAACACTCTAAATTGTCTTTAGGTGTGATTGTGAGCGCAGATGGTTGTTCGTCTATGTGTGTACCCTGTGACTGGCTGGCAACCAGTGTAGGGTGTACCCTGCCGACTGCCCCAAGACAGCTGGGATAGGCTCCAGCACGCCCACAAACTTGTGAATTATAAAGTGGATGGGTGTATAGTATAGTATAAATGCGTCACAAACTGGTATCCTCCATGACCCAATTGGTAGCACCAAATTGCCCACTAGAATTTTTGTCCTACTAATGTGCAGAAATAAATGCAATACGGTGGTGGAAGCAAAAACATTAGTGTGCTTGAATTGTCTTAGTGGTAAGGACAAAGAGTTTCGAAGCCATTTGAACATCTACTCAATGTACTGAAACTTTGGCATACTATTGGGACAACTACATGTTACTATTGAGGCAAAGCTGTGCACTCGTAGATAACTGCTCTGCTTACTACTAGTATCACTCGTGACATGATAAAATTCTACGAGTTGACAAAAACAACTAGTAACACATTCAACAAGCGTGCTGAATTGTCTTACAAGTGAGTACAAAGAGCACACCAGACCGTGTACTTTAATATTTGGGATATTCGATAATACCATTTTCGGCAGTTTGTATCAACGGCCTTCATGAGTACATATACCTGATATCAGAAATAAGGCAAGTTTTGAAGCCTAGTATCAGTACTAGCCCATCACGACTTAAGATAGATCAAGAGATACTCACATGGCTGTGAAGCCGAAATTTCAACTTGTTAACATCTGGCTCTTCACGAGTAGTACTAGTTGCAGTTTTGCTTCGCTAGTAAGATAGTAGCTAGTAAATAGTAAACGCAGTCATTCTACTCGTGTGCCGCGGTGGCTTACTAGTGAGGTCAAATCGTGTACCTGCCAATAGACCTTAAATTGCATTTTAAAGGATATCGAATAAATGCTGGAACGGCTTTCCAAAGTTAAGGCATACGCTAACGTAGAAAGTAACCCCAAAAGACTCACAAGCACGCTTCCAAATGTGTTTTACTTTAGGGTGACAACATAGACAACAGAACCGAGGCTGTGCAAACATAGTTAAATACGTTTGGTGAGTAAATAGGGGTAAAAGCGATCAAACGGCCAACATCGCTAGCCGGCTAACCGTTTCGTCATCATTAACATCGTGCCAAGTCGGCGTTTCCCACCCACCTCAATAAACCTATTTAAAAAACACTTTATTGAAACGTAAGTCTCCAGATTGATGACTAAACAACTTATACGTCTCCTAAATGGGTTCTGGGCGTTTACTTCAGAATGAAGTAGTAGCGTTTGGAGAGATGTTCATTTTTGAGGCTTCTAAGTGGAGGAGGAGGGGGGGGGGGTGAGCATGCGCACGATAGGTAGCAATGCTAACTCCCAACTTCTATTTTATTCAACGTAGTGACATTATGCTTCACAATAGACGACACCCACGTCAAACTAGACGCTATTCGTAAAAATCTGGTTCAAACAAAAGGTAATTTGCGCTGTAAAGAAGCGCCACGCTTGACGTTTCCGGTGGCTAGCTAAGCTAACAAAGCTAATTTTAGACGGCGCACTCACCGCGGCCGCTGAGGCCTGCACGGTGCTAAAAGCTAAGCTAAAGCGCGATTTCTTACCGCTTCTTCGGACCACAACAACACTGCCAACGTAAACATCTTAAGTCGGAGGCATAACTTACCCGGTTCGCGCGCTGGAAGGTGACCGGGGGGTGGGTTGGGGTTATGAGGGTAGAAGGGGAGAGGTTCGGGAGGGTAGAAACCCAGGGGGGGAAGAGTTTAGAGAGGACTCGGGGGAAGAGGGAAGAGCGATGTGAGACCGAGCTTCACTCCTTTACACAAAGACAACAACATGGCGAACTCCGACCTTTCCCCTTTCCCCTTTCACCCAAGCCGAGCCCACATCCTGTTTGCGACCCGCCCAATATGGAGGGATATACAGTATATATATATATATATATACTGTACCGTATAATATAAAAACATTATACGCACGATTAGAAAATGGAAAACACACTAATAATATAAAATTTAATAAATGTAGAGGAAAAAAAGTTGTGTTGTTGTGGTGACACGTTCATGTACATTCGTAAGTTATGCCAAAGCTCCTAAAAATTTTTTAAAATTCTTGCACTTACGTATGTTCAGATGACTCCTAACAACGACTAAAGAAAAAAATGACACATTTGAGAGGCGCTATGCAGAGAAATAGTACTCTAAAAATTTCACATTTTGAGTTGCTGTCAGACGTTCAGAATATACATAAAAATCAGCTACGTATGCATCGCAACTCTGTCTATAAAAACTAACACACAAAACAGACATTTATTCTTACATTACGTATGTCGATATGACACCAATAGACTAACATTAACAATTAATAATAAAAATTAAATCGTAAAAACTATTCACAAATATGTAACGACACAATTCATTTCAAAACTAATTGGAGAAAAAATATTTTCATAGACACCGCAGTACCAGTAGAGATTGGGTAAACCTGGCATACCTTGAGTTTCGTGCAGGTGCAATCCTTCGGAATTTTCACAGACCGCACTGTGCCAAATTGACATTCCGGCAAACCGAGGGCGTTTACTTTGACACGCAGTCGGTGCACTTGACAATTTGGTGGCTGAAAGTAGACTAATCTTTACACCAACTAAAAGCTGGTCTAAGTTGTGGCTCAGGTGGATTTGATGGATTTGATCGAGGTGCAGTCAGATAGATTCTGAACTCTGTGCACCATGTGTGGTGGATGTAATTGTATTTTATTCATGACTATGGCAACAGCATGCAGCACCCTCTTAATCATTGTATAAGGCATTAGGAATGAGGAGCTGCTTTGGCCGGGAAGCAAGTTGGCAGTTTTAACTCCCACAATGGCACAAACGGCACTTTTTAATAGCTTGCATCTACGAAAACAGCAAAAGAAAACTAGGACACGCCTTGCACACTTGCACGGGGAACAAAAACAGGGCTCTTGATTTATGCACTACATACAGTATGTTGAGATTATTCTTAAAAAAACATTTGACAATAAAAAATATAAATACACCATGTTAAAAAATTCAACGCATGGGCCAAAAACCCTAAGTAAATTCGGAATCTAACAATTACTGTATAAATAATTCAACTACTTTACAGATATAAATGAATGTTTCCACAATAATATAATTTGCTGAGATGTATATGTAGCATTTAATAGCATAGATGAGACATATGTAGCTTTTTATACATTTATTGTAAGCGATCACCAAATTAAAGATTGTTTTCATGGATTAATTTCAAAACAGTGATACGACAATCAGTAACTAACATGTTAGCGGTAACATGCCTTGAGATAGACTTCTCGAAAAATACAAAACACAGCCCGTAAAAGAGTGACCCGCATTACTCCACAAATCTTGTTGAAGTATTCATGAATAATCTTTTAGCAGCTAGCCCCTTTATATGTCCATGGAGGTATATAGTATATACACAGAAATCCCGCATCATTTTTTTTATTGCTATAATGCCTTTTAGCAGTTATCCATGTTATAATCGTGTGGTGGTATAGGGTACAGTATATACATTGAATGATGGCCTCAGTCGGAGTCGCTGCTGCTGCTACTACTGCTGCTGCTGCTGCTACTGGAGGACTGTGGGGGGAAAAAAATCATCAGTATCCACTTAAAATAAATGAATTGGTGCCACAGTGAGGAGGTCCTACAGGTGGTCCTACTGTCTTTTGACATCTATATGCAATTACTAACCCCCACTTTTTTGGGGGGGGGCAATTACTTGTGGATTTATGATTATGCGCGGCAGAGCACAGTTACAGTGTCATGAAAATAGCTAAGGTTCACTCTACATAATTTCACTTTTGACAGTGCATTCATAGACTGCCAACAAAAGCATGATTCATTCACTGGATTTTTCTCAATGCCCCACTTATTTCCATTTCTTTTACCCGATCCCCCATTTATTTTTTGAATTGAAAATACAATACAAAAAAAAATTGCTTTTTCAATGTGGTATTTGGTGTAAAAAGTTTGAGAACTACTGCGTCTCTTTATTTCGAGATTGGATGCCTGGTGTGAGAGTGGTGCCAATCTCACCTTGCCGCCATGTTTGTGGTGCCCATGCATCTTGTGCACCTTCTTTAGTTTCTTCCCCTTCTTCAACTTCTTGTGGGATTTATGTCCCGCCATTCCCATGCCCATGCCCATGCCAGCCAAGCCCCCACCTAGAACCCCGCTTAAGGGATTGAGGGGGTTGACCCCGCCATGGTAGTGATGACCTTTTTTGTGGTGCTGGCCCTTTGTTTTATGGTGGTGGCCTTTGGGGGAATGTGGGTACACACCGGCTTGGACGCCTCCAATGGGGGCAACCGGATACCCACCAGGTGCCACAGGGTAGGAGTGTGGCACTGGAACACCAGGGTATGGCATCGCACCCGAGGGTGCTTTGGGTATCATGGCGGGGTTGACGCCCGCTGGATACTGGACAGGTAAAAACTGTTGACGCGGGGGCTGGGGGAAGGCTCCTGCGGGTGGGACGGCGGGGTATGCAGGGTTGTAGCCAGGAGGGAAGGCTGGGTTGGATGGACCTGATATAAATACACAAGTATTCAAATAGTCGCTGTTGCCACTCACTACTTTGTATCCAGCTAAAGAAAAACATGTTTGCATACCTTGATTTGGCCACATGGTTACACTTCAGGTGTGACTGAAAGTTTCAGAAAGACATGGAGGAAAAAAGTAATGGATTAACATTTAATTGGATGGATATCAGATTCAAATATACAGTATATTAACTGTTTCCTCTATGTAAAAATCAATAAGCAGTAAAAAAAAAAAAAGTTAACCAAACATAAAATATACTAACACACTAATAAAAATACATTGATACAAACTAAGAAAAAAAAAGCTAAATTTAGATGGTAAAAAAATGTCAAACAAAAAATTAAAAAGGCCAAAAAGGAATATGTTGAAAAATGAAAAGACATTTTACTGAATAATTCAAGAATGCCTGGAAGTCAAACAAAAAATTAATACGGCCAAAAAGGAATATGTTGAAAAATGAAGACATTTTACTGAATAATTCAAGAATGCCTGGAAAAGAGAAATTTAAACAAGAAAAACAATAATAAAAGTAACAAAATACAACGCAGAAATCTTTTTAAAGTAAAAAAGAAAATACATTTTAAAAAGAAAAACAATTTTTTTTAAAATAAAAAAGACAAGATGTTTTAAAAAAGAGAAAAAACATGACAATTAAAAAATTTAAATTAAAAAACCAAGAGAACATTTTAAAATAGGTTAAAAAGGGTACAATAAAAGAGTAAAAAAAAGACAACATACAAATACATAAAAAGAAAAATTAGCGAAAAAAAAGATATAAAATACGTTTGGGGACACATAAAACTATCTCTTATTAATATTTGCTGTTGACCAGTTTAATCATAACAACCTAGAATGCGGCCTCCTTTTTGGTCAGTGAACTCAGTCTTTTGGTTAAAAAACAATGGAATAGGATTTTCGCGTCCGAATTAGGAATAAGGGCGCGTCGAGAAAAGTCAACGCATGTTAGACGTCATCAACACCGACTACTACGATGGTCATTAATCCCAACACCATGACGATTTAATTTCGATTTTTGGGGACAAACCCACATTGTAAAGAATATGAAGTATTTACTAAATATGAAGTTATCCCAAAGTTTACCCTTGCTCGTTTCGTCGGTGGGACGCTCCTACTGTTTGTCTTCCGGATTGACTAGCAGCCAGCAACTGAAGAGAAAGAAACATGCGCAGGAAAAGCAAGCCACGCCCAGCCTTGAACTCGCACGCACACTATGCTTCACTTTTACACGTAATGGAACAAGTAAACATAAAAAGTGTTAAGTATTTCCACACGCAAACGCAGCTATTGTTTGCTCCTATGAAATGTGATGGAGGAGGACTGTGGAGATTCCAATCACTGCGTACTGTAGGTACACCTGCCCAAGCAGAGTAAATTCAGTAATAAATGAGTACCTGTATTGTATAGTAAGTGTAGCGATACTTTGGGTTCTCGGTTTACGACGGAGTTCCGTCAGTGTGCGTACGTGAAACGTACGTAAAAGGGCCACGTCTCACTGTAACGTAATTAAAGTAACAATTACAATATATTTGTACGAAAAACAAACGTAAGCTACAAACACAGAACGATTTCATTTAAAAACAAGAGTAAATTCAGTGATAAATGAGTACCTGTATTGTATAGTAAGTGTAGCGACTCGCTGCTAGTTAACAAGCTAATTCACAACAACTTTTTCAGGCTTGGTGGACACATGGTTCTCTAAATCTTAGTGTTATAATGAGCATGATAACTAAGTAAATCATATGGCTAATTACAAGGGGGCTATAATATAAGGAGTCCATCCGTTTGCAACGAAGTCAAGTCCATAAGTGGCGACGTTAAACCGAATTGTGTGTCAATCAGAACACGCCTAACCACAAACCCACGCTAAATACTTATAGATCATAACTATAAAATGATCAGATACAAATAGGTAAATCCGGCGTGTCTTGCAACTATCAAGCTCGTAAGTTAATTAAATAGCTCGTTGACTGATTAATTAACAGCAATCTTTTCGTGCTCAGTGGAGAAAATGTTCTGAAAACGGGAGTGCTGCCTTTCAAAATGGCGATAATTCAACTGAATTAGGTTTCTCAATGACTAACCACCACAGGTGGAGCAAAGTGTACAATATACTGTATAAAACAAACACAAAATATTCACATAATAATAATAGCAAATATTTTATAATGAAGATTTATTCCTTCTTGTTGCATACATAATGTGAAACTGTTAGATGAGAGAGGGGAGTAGGGTTGAAGTCTCCACAGCACAGGTGTTTATTATAGTGATACTTTAGATGTCTCGTGTCAATGGGAAAACATACTTGCACATACTGTTATGATGCTTCCAGTTAAAATTTTTAAATAACTCCCGTTAGTCATCTTATAACTTAACAGTGACTTTCTCCGTCCATGACTTAGAAGCTAGGCTGGGTGAAGAGCTGCCATTTTCAACACAGAAGCAGATGAGTGTGTACATAGACTTGCACGGCTTCATTAGAGACGCTCCAATCTCAACTCAACTTTGTTTATAGACCACAAAAACAACCACAACTGTAACAAAGTGCTGCACACAAAGAGTGAACATAAATATAAAAGGAAACCGTTATCATCATTGTATGGTGCAGAAACCGAGGCTAAGAGAATTAATGTAGCAGTGTGTGGCGCGTGACATTATCAAACACATTTCTTAATGAATAATATTTAGTAATTGATATTTAAGATACCTTGAAACTGTTTTCAATTGTGAAAAATGCACAAGGTTTTTTTTAACTCACATAGACAAGCTGTAAAACAAGTGTCATACTAAAGAATATGACTGAAGGGAGACTAATCTGTCCACGACACACTGAGCAGTCAGCCGGGCGTCTGGGTCCACGTCCCAGCATTCTGTCAATAGATCTTGCAGCACTGGTGCCTGAGATGGGCCCAAGATTCATTTGGTGTTTTTACTCATTCCAAAACCATCAATTTATGGTTGCTCGAGGGAAAACATACCTGTCTCAGCTGCTGCCAATGCTCAGGGATGGAGGGTCTTTTTTCCATGTGAGACACATGGAAGGTGAGACTCTCCCGGGTCATGTGGGCTCCCAGCTCACGCTCATAAGGGAGGAGGTGTTGTGGCACGGCACCATCTGCAGAGGGAGACATTAGCTCTTCTACTGGCCCACGTCTAGTGGTGAAGAAATGCGCTACAGTGATGGGTTTTCTCATAATTTTCTCTTCTGACAACCATACATCCATCCATTATCCGACATTCAGTACTTCAATAAGATAGAGAGGTGAGGATGTATCCTTGTAGACCACAGGGATGTTTTGATGGTCACATTTTGTATGAGTGTCAAAATACTAGGCCATTGCAGGGCCGACCAGTCCGGGCTGTAACTCGCTTCTCTCACCTAAGGTCAGTTTGGACAAGCCCCAACTCACCTGCGACCCGAACGAGGACAACCGCGATCCACCTTATTCCTATGCCCCCTGAGCCTTTGCGTGAATTAGGTGCGCAACATCCGGGAGAGCGAAATTGGTGTTTTGTTTACATGGAAACTCTTTGTGCGAGTCCACTTTCTATGACAGTTACAAACTTTAAGAATGTGGGAACGCCAGTTGTTGGAGCTTACAAGAGAAAACATTTCAATCCCGCTTCCTGCTAATGTAGCGGAGTAAGAGGATGGCATAAAAAAAAAAAAAAGAGGCCAGCGTCAAGGTACAGTCACACATTCCGAAAACAAACGTAAGCTACAAACACAGAACGATTTCATTTAAAAACAAGAGTAAATTCAGTGATAAATGAGTACCTGTATTGTATAGTAAGTGTAGCGACTCGCTGCTAGTTAACAAGCTAATTCACAACAACTTTTTCAGGCTTGGTGGACACATGGTTCTCTAAATCTTAGTGTTATAATGAGCATGATAACTAAGTAAATCATATGGCTAATTACAAGGGGGCTATAATATAAGGAGTCCATCCGTTTGCAACGAAGTCAAGTCCATAAGTGGCGACGTTAAACCGAATTGTGTGTCAATCAGAACACGCCTAACCACAAACCCACGCTAAATACTTATAGATCATAACTATAAAATGATCAGATACAAATAGGTAAATCCGGCGTGTCTTGCAACTATCAAGCTCGTAAGTTAATTAAATAGCTCGTTGACTGATTAATTAACAGCAATCTTTTCGTGCTCAGTGGAGAAAATGTTCTGAAAACGGGAGTGCTGCCTTTCAAAATGGCGATAATTCAACTGAATTAGGTTTCTCAATGACTAACCACCACAGGTGGAGCAAAGTGTACAATATACTGTATAAAACAAACACAAAATATTCACATAATAATAATAGCAAATATTTTATAATGAAGATTTATTCCTTCTTGTTGCATACATAATGTGAAACTGTTAGATGAGAGAGGGGAGTAGGGTTGAAGTCTCCACAGCACAGGTGTTTATTATAGTGATACTTTAGATGTCTCGTGTCAATGGGAAAACATACTTGCACATACTGTTATGATGCTTCCAGTTAAAATTTTTAAATAACTCCCGTTAGTCATCTTAGAACTTAACAGTGACTTTCTCCGTCCATGACTTAGAAGCTAGGCTGGGTGAAGAGCTGCCATTTTCAACACAGAAGCAGATGAGTGTGTACATAGACTTGCACGGCTTCATTAGAGACGCTCCAATCTCAACTCAACTTTGTTTATAGACCACAAAAACAACCACAACTGTAACAAAGTGCTGCACACAAAGAGTGAACATAAATATAAAAGGAAACCGTTATCATCATTGTATGGTGCAGAAACCGAGGCTAAGAGAATTAATGTAGCAGTGTGTGGCGCGTGACATTATCAAACACATTTCTTAATGAATAATATTTAGTAATTGATATTTAAGATACCTTGAAACTGTTTTCAATTGTGAAAAATGCACAAGGTTTTTTTTAACTCACATAGACAAGCTGTAAAACAAGTGTCATACTAAAGAATATGACTGAAGGGAGACTAATCTGTCCACGACACACTGAGCAGTCAGCCGGGCGTCTGGGTCCACGTCCCAGCATTCTGTCAATAGATCTTGCAGCACTGGTGCCTGAGATGGGCCCAAGATTCATTTGGTGTTTTTACTCATTCCAAAACCATCAATTTATGGTTGCTCGAGGGAAAACATACCTGTCTCAGCTGCTGCCAATGCTCAGGGATGGAGGGTCTTTTTTCCATGTGAGACACATGGAAGGTGAGACTCTCCCGGGTCATGTGGGCTCCCAGCTCACGCTCATAAGGGAGGAGGTGTTGTGGCACGGCACCATCTGCAGAGGGAGACATTAGCTCTTCTACTGGCCCACGTCTAGTGGTGAAGAAATGCGCTACAGTGATGGGTTTTCTCATAATTTTCTCTTCTGACAACCATACATCCATCCATTATCCGACATTCAGTACTTCAATAAGATAGAGAGGTGAGGATGTATCCTTGTAGACCACAGGGATGTTTTGATGGTCACATTTTGTATGAGTGTCAAAATACTAGGCCATTGCAGGGCCGACCAGTCCGGGCTGTAACTCGCTTCTCTCACCTAAGGTCAGTTTGGACAAGCCCCAACTCACCTGCGACCCGAACGAGGACAACCGCGATCCACCTTATTCCTATGCCCCCTGAGCATTTGCGTGAATTAGGTGCGCAACATCCGGGAGAGCGAAATTGGTGTTTTGTTTACATGGAAACTCTTTGTGCGAGTCCACTTTCTATGACAGTTACAAACTTTAAGAATGTGGGAACGCCAGTTGTTGGAGCTTACAAGAGAAAACATTTCAATCCCGCTTCCTGCTAATGTAGCGGAGTAAGAGGATGGCATAAAAAAAAAAAAAAGAGGCCAGCGTCAAGGTACAGTCACACATTCCGAACTCTGTCGCTTCAGACGTGAGGCAATGTGCAATCTCAAAAGCTCTAAGGCGTGTCCGTACAGTAATAAATTCGTTTGAGTGAGTGTGCATGATGGATTTTACCATCAAACAAGTCAGAACAGCGCATGCATATCTCCCACAGCACCAAACTCAAAGCGTAGACGTCCCCATGCAGAAAGCAGCTGCTGAATTGGTACACAGAACCCTCCAGAATCTCGGGGGGCATGTAGCACAGGGTGCATGCCGCCTGGCTCGGACTCTGTGGATGAACAGAAAGGTGGCATAATGACTGGGTGACATCCTAGCATAACAGATTAATAGAGTATTCACCAGTAGATTTCCCATTTGGCGATGGCTTGAGCACGAGCACAGGATGATAGCGCTACCGAAATCACACAAGGCACAGGTGCCATCTGCCCGGACGAGCACATTGAAGCTGGTGAGGTCTCTGTGGGCCACAGGCGGCTTGTGGCCCTCTGAAAAAAAGACGAGAAGCAGAAAAAAAGTTAAATAAATGGAAAAGGCCATGACACCAATAGGAAGTAAATTTGGAAAAAGCTGTGACGATGGCAGCCTAATACCTTTTGTGAGCAGATACGAGTGGAGATAGGAGAGTCCTTGAGATAAAGACAGGCACAACTTGAGTGACGAGGGCCAGCTGTTGGTGTTCTCACTCAGAAACGAGTGCAAAGAGCCCTGAAAGTTAGTGAAACAAATATTTTGTCAAGAACAAACGAGTCATCGTCAGACTTAAAACCTATAGAGCAGTGGTTCTTAACCTTCTTTGAGGTACCAAACCCAACCAATTAATATGCACATTCACCGAGCCCTTCATTTGTGAAAAATACATATCTATATATTTATTGCAAATTCAAGATATTTAAAAAAACACATTTAATAAAAACAGAAAAAAAGTAAATAAAATTTCAAGAGATATCTTCTTTTTTTTTTTTTTTTGTACGACGTACTATCGGGACAGTCACATGTTGACGACTAAGCGAACTAAATTTCCCGCTGCGCTGATTGGACAAGCAATGTCATGTGATCATGTGCAGCCAGTGATGGCCAAGCGGGCGTGTCATAATTAATTGACATGTTGAGTCGGCCGTGTCTTAACCTCCATGGCAGAGGCTCCATCGAACCCGAGACCGATTCACCGAACCCCTGGGGTTCGATCGAACCCAGGTTAAGAACTACTGCTATAGAGCATACATTGCCTGGAATAGCAAAGTATTTATTTTTATTTGATTCCATTTTGACACTCACATATTCTGCCAACTGCAGAAATAGGAGCCAGCTGCCGTCTTCCGACCTTCTCCCGGTACCCAGGAAGTTGATGATCCCGGCGTGCCTCATCAGCGGGAGACCGTAGACTTCCTTCTCGGAGCTGAACGCATGCTGAGCGGCACCAGGGTAGACTTTAACGGCCACCATCGATCCTTGGTACGTTCCTCGCCACACCGTGGCAAAATGCCCACGGGCCACAATCTAAGAGAAGAGATAGATGTATTTTGAGGCAAGATTTTAAACAGTTTAGCTTTTTAAATAGCTTACCTGCTGCAGTTGAACATCACTGACATCAATCTGGGACTTTTGCGTTTGGCAAGGACTCAGTGGAGCGATGTGAAGGGTAGCTTGTGCGTTCTCCTCTATAAGCAAAATAAAAGGGACAGCGCCGTTAATGTCCATCTCCAGACCTAAACCACACGGAGCATGTATTTTACCTGCTAAAGAGGTGACTAAAGGAAGTCACACCTCAAAAACAAGCTACGAGGGAAAACAAACATGTCAGTCTGCAGACTGAAAGCCTTTGTGGCTCATTTACAATACAACCTCTCTCACACAGTGTTCCTCAGCCCATGACGTGATCACCTAAGGCTGGGTTAAGGTCCACAGCCACTTTCAAGTGGACATCAGAAAACATTGCATGAAGAAACATCCACACAGGATGGAGGGAAAGATAGAAGGAAGCAAAGGAGGAACGAAAGATGAAGGCTGGGAAAGGTAGGAAGGCAGGAAGGATTAAAGGAGAAGGAAGTTAGGAAGGAAGCGGAGGCAAATGAAATGGACCAGGGACCAAAGATGGTATGAAAGAACACACGGAAGTAACCAGTTAAGGAAGGAAGGAAAGAAGAATATATGAATGGAGAGAAGGAAGGATGGAGGAAGACAATATGGAGGGAAGGAAAGAAGGAAGGACCCAATGATCTACGTAAGAACGGTAGAATGACAAGAAGAAAGACAACGCAACAGTTGAAGGATGGCATGAAAAGAAGTCAGAAAGGAAGGAAAGGATGACGAAAGAAAGATGGGATGGAAGGTCTTGAAACCTTGATTTGAAAACCTCGACCCTCTTGTGTAAGACTGGATTAAAACTAGGATCTGCAAACCCTAAATCCAAACTGTGACCGGGTCAGAAAGTATGACACCCTCACACTTGTTTTAGAACCGGAAGACCCGCTTAGATACTTTCAATACCCACACGTGTCCCACCTTTTCGACAATGTCCTTCCACATTTGTAGACATGGATACAACATTCCCAGCCAACTACTCATTGGGACATAGAATCTACTGTATTGCAACTGCTATTTGAGAAACTAGAACGAGCTCCGGTGCTTGAAGAGACCATGATAGCTCCGATAAGCACCAAGGTCAACCCTGTGGAGAAAGTAACAGTTGCAAGGCTCAACAAAAGCCGTGTGTAGGGGTGAAATACCATACAAGGCTCCAAAGAAGCGGTTACGCATTGATTGTAGTTAACATTTTGCACCTCATCAAAACACACTGAGTAGCAAACCTGAGAATCAACCACCAAGACGGTTCCCCAAAAAGCTTCGCTGGGATGGAGCCACACCAGTCGCTCAACTACTAAGCTCGGTGTTACTTACGCTAGCTAGTAACGAGCTTCGGCTGGCTACTATTGTGACTAAACATGTTGTGGAGTCGCTCCTAAAGTCAGTAATCATCGCCTCCGGGGCAGTGAATAACTTCCACACAAGTATCGTTCTTACAAAACGGATGATGAGGAAAGACGGAGAAGGCATGCTAATTGCTAACCCTAAAATTGACACGTAGCCATTGTTTTTGATGTTCTGTTGCCAATTTATTCCATTTTTTGGCTAAATGCTGCTTCACGTGGTTGGTTCTGGGCAAGAAAGTACAGTTTGCCGCTATGCAAAATGTGAAATAAAGAAATAGAAAGATTATATAAAAATTACTTGTTGTATTGTTTAATAAAACTCTCACATTAGGTCTGTGGGATTAACCTGCAAAAAAATTACTTCTCAAAATTGGAGTTACCTTTGTGTAGCGAGAGACATTTCCAACGCACTGCCGCAATCACCAGGCACGTGACCAACACAGCGGAAAAAATGATGAGCCAAGTTTTGTCTACAAAGACAAAATACAAGCGCCAGTATCAAGGAGAATGTTCACAATATTTTCTGGCCTTTATTTGGACAATGGTATACAATGTTTACAATATTGGAGATTCAGTATTACATTTTATGTCATATGAAAGATGAGTCACATAGCCCGAAGATGGTTAATGCTACGCAGAGAAACGAGGTAAGATTCCGCACTTGAGTTCATCTGAGGAACTGTAAAAAGTGGATGACCACTATTTCAGGAAATACGGCGTTAGTGTTTTCCGATGCCTTGGTTTTTTGGGGGGTGTTATAAGTGATGAAGTCATACCCGCGGAGTCGGTGGGCCCTGGCTCTTCCGATGACGTGCTCCAGGTGAGGTTCATGTTACAGAGATGCGTGTTGCACACACACTTCACCAGCCGGTTGTTGAAGCGGCGCTGCGCCTTGCAGGTGGCATCAGGGCAAGATTTTTCAGTCACATCGCAAGCTTGAACGGAAGATGGCATGAATTAGATACAGAATAACACTGCCTCAGATGCAGCCGAGAGGCCCGTGAACATGATTCGCAAACCATTATATTCTATTTTTATTTACGTTTAAAACAACAACCCAAATTCACTGGGTTTATAAAAAAACTCCAAAATATTTATGTGTAATAAATTGGTTATTGTTTATTAGAATACAAATTCATTTTGTGCTTGTGTGTCACAAAATACAAGGGAATAAGCTAAATAAATAAATACATAAAAATAGTCGCATATTAAATGGCAATCATAATATTGGGGCGAGGGGATCTCAATTTGATTATTTTTCAAAATTGTTCAGTCCCTTTCTCTCCTCTTAAATTAATATTCTCACTTTAATTCCAAAAATATATATGCTATATTATTTCAAAAACATACCACCCTATCACTTTTTTTCATAATATAATTTGAATAAAAAAAATACACAACTTTTTATCTTGAAAATATAGAACTTTATTCTTGTAAGATTTCGACTTTAATATTGTATTGAGTGGTTTTCCTTTTCAGTGTGTCACTAAAACTCCTTATACTCAGATGTTGTATGTGATTTTGTGACTTGGCCACGAGAATTGAAAAAGGAGTATTGATGAAGAAAATGCCAGTCAAATGCCGAAAGTCTTCTTACCAAGAGTGTCTACCTCCAGCTGTCCGTGGACCATGAGGAAGTAGCCCACGCAGCAATGCGTGCGCTCGCACACCTGAACCGAGTCGCTCACGTTGCCCGCCGCCAGGTACTTCCGGTTCTGTGCTTTGACCTGGAAGGCGCACTGCCTCCTCTCATCCGACAAGGGGCTGGAGATACAAGGACAGATGCATTCTGGGAAGAGAGACCGTAGTAAGACTTCGGAGGGTCAAAATAATGCCTACGAACTTAATTGTTCAAAATGAAAATGTTGACTATAGAACCGTTGACAGTTCGTTTTAAGCTCTGTATTCAATACGTATGATGGCTTGCAGAAGCGGCTCCTGTGATGGGCGGTGGTGATGTTGATGATGCAGAGGGGATGCATTCGGAATGAACTTCAGTGCCCTCCCCTACTGCACTGTGTTCACACAGGTGAGTTAGCCAGCCCATTAATTTGAGGATTTTAGAAGACACGCACGACAAACATATCAATATCAAAATTTTTGAATGAGTTACTTTTTGTGAAAATGTACCAAAAAAAAAATTAGCTCTTGCCCTGAATGTTGGCTTGCTCTTAAGCAGTTTTTTTTTTTTTTTTGCCATCTATGAATGGTAATTTTTATGCAACAGAGCCCTTTGCACTGGAGGAAAAAAATAAAAACCACAGGATGTTTTTTTTTTTTTTTTAAATTCAAGCCTTGGGAACGGATCTTTTATATGATGCATCTGAGAATTAAATTATATCAAGATACTCTGCTGTACATTGTTTCAAGAAAAAAAGACAGCTATTTTGTCCTTATTTAGAAGGTCCTATGTCTTCTCAGAGTAGGGCTGATAAAAAACTGTGGCCCCCCCAGCATCGGTTAAACATCTCTAAGGTACATTATCTTTGTTCAGCTATCTATGCCACCAACATACGACAGGCAGAACAATGAAATGCTCTTCCAGATGGCCGAATTTACAATTAACCTGAGGTATCCACTTGTTGCCATTCATTCAACAACTTCATTCATTGAAAAAAAATACAAGAAAAAAAAAAATCCAGGAATTGATCAATTTCACATTGGGAAATGTAATAAAAATGTCTAACCCTAACGTGTAATGTATCTGTAGCTCATTTGTTACTAGTACGCTCATAATGGACAGCTATTGTGCCCACTAAAAATTGACTTTACATCAACGGAGACACTTTTTTTAACACAAATATGTCATGCATATTATAAGCAATAATAAATTGTATTTAATTTTTTGAAGAATGTGACTCACCCAGCACCAGCAGAAAAAAGGGCCAGCATCGCCGGAACATGGTCACTCAAAGAGCCTGGTCTGGCTGAGGAGCAAGGCTGTGATTTTTTTTTTTTTTTTAAATCTCAATCAGTCATGGGAATGTGAGGGGAGTTTCCGACGCTTCCCAGCATCACTCCCACGAGCGCACACCTGCAGTCCACCGCACACAAACACCATCTTGGCCATAACAATAGGAACACCTCTAATGAGGGAGGACAGGTGGGTGAGTGGGAAGAATGTGTTTTTTTTTTTTTTTTTTGCAACCTAAAAAGAAATTACATTTTTGTGAAAATTAAACGCCTGGAAAAGTTTTTCTGCCATTTATTTCTTTGGCTGGGGCACCTTAGTGTAGGTGCGAACAGTTTTCCAGACCCAAACCTTGAAACTTACAAAAATCAGCCTTGATTAAACGTGCGGTATTTTTGGTCAGACGGTGAATCTGTGTGCAGAATTTCCTGGCAATTTTGGATGGGTTTCTTTTCGACAATTACCGGTAACAACAAATGGCTCAAAGATGACCTCCTCCCCCTTCTAAATCCGGGTTCGATTGTACATGCTTAAAATAGGATTACACAGGATATAAAAAGACCAACCTGTAACCAAAGCACTTTGGTTAAAAGTTTAATTCACAAAAATACATTGACCAATATCATGAAAATGTACTAAAATGTACTTTAATAATCCATAAACGCTGGAACATTGTCGACAGAAAAACACAAGAAGCATTATTTGAGTTGGTTTAGTATAATATATTTCAGCTTCAAGAGACATAGAAATCATTCCTTATCCCCCCCTTATTTCTTCTATAAAAGACCCATTTTTGTCCGAAGCATCATTATTATGCAAAAAGAAAAAAATGGCATTAGAATATATTATGGGAGCTATGAAATTCCCAGTGACTAAGTATAAAATGAAGTCACATCAGAGAGAGACAGAGAGAGAAAAAGAGAGAGAGAGATCGGTAGAAGTCCATGAACAGTAAGCGGTGTGAAAAGGTAAAAAATACAGATTATAGACCTTGATCTATCATCACTGACATGACAGGCATGGAGAAAATGTTTATGGCCGTCCAAAAAAATTAAAATAATGATTCTCACTTTTCCACATCTACAATTATGAGCTGAAGCAATTTTTTTCATGCTCGTTTTTGAAGAACATTTAGAATCACACAACTAAATTCATGTCTTTCAAATACGATATACTGAAAAAGATGGAAAAATACTGAATCCCATTTCTAATGTTTCACTTACTATTGTGTGTGTGTGTGTGTGTGTGTGTGTGTGTGTTAAAAGTGTCAAAAAAGAAGGGGGGGGGGCTTGGGCGGGGGCTGCCGTTTGAGCCCTGTTTAGGCGGCTCATGGACATTTCGTTTCTTTCTTTGAACAGATTTCCTGCGCTGTTGTTATCAGTTTGTGGCCTTTTGGTTTTTGGTGCAGAAATGGAGCAAATGTGTCCTTTCAGCGGACACACGTGGGAAGAAGGTCCTCAGGGGCAGAGAGCAGAGTCGTCTCTCGCCGACTGTCTTTCTCTTTGATCTTTTTTTTTCTTTTCTCTCCGTGTCGTACGTCGTCATCCTCATCTCGTATAGGATAGAGCGGTGTGGGCGCTCAGCTGATTCACCGTTTGTGGCTGATGGGGTGGAGAGGGGGAGGTCGGGTGGGGAAAGGTGGGCAGGACTGTTGGAATGCTGGCACGTTCCAATCGGGGCAACAGTTCTTCATTACAGCATTTCTGCAAGGTGACACAGCAGTTAAATTCTGGATCGCTTCCTCCCTTTATAAGGCCATGTAGAAGGTCGTGTGTTAATTGCAACACAGTTCTTGGCGCCCTCCCTTGGCTGCCAAGTGTCATTACACCCGTTGGCATTAAACTAATGAGGATGTAGAGAAGTGACTTTTTGATTGTTTGGACATAAATAGTACATCTTTTGTTATCTGCCTTTTCAGAAAAATTGTCTGAGCGTGCTGATCTCAATTTTGTTGAATAGTGACATCACAATTTGGCCCATTTACACATAAATACCAACCCAACATCTCGTTTTTCTGTGTGACCAAGGGCGGGTAAACCATTTGTCAAATAGCCGCCCTCAAAATGTATCCAATAAAGTTTTTTTTTTTTTTTTAATCTTAATTCCCATACTGAAAGATACATCAAGAGCTTCCTTCTCATGCAATGGATTAATCCATGTTCCTCCTGTGCATCCGCATGCAATTCAGGAAGAGTGTAGCAAGACTCGTTGCCGGGTTGTGAGAAAAATGAAGCAAAAAGTTCTCCCAGTATAGTGGAGAAAAGACGAGAAGAAAAGTTTTTCATCACGAAAATGTGAGTAGCAGTCAAAATGGTAAACTGTAATTAAATCTTGGTGAATGTTCTCATCAATTACAAAAAAAGCATCAAGATGATCCACATTTATCCATCCATCCATCCATTTTATGAACCGCTTATCCTCACAAGGGTTGCGAGGGGTGCTGGAGCCTATCCCAGCCGTCTTTGGGCAGTAGGTGGGGGACACCCTGAACTGGTTGCCAGCCAATCGCAGGGCACACACAGACGAACCACCATCCACGCTCACACTTAGGGACAATTTTAGAATGTCCAATCCGCCTGCCATGCATTATTTTGGAATGTGGGAGGAAACCGGAGTACCCAGAGAAAACCCACGCAAGCTCGAGGAGAACATGCCAACTCCACACAGGGAAGCCGGAGTTGGAATTGAACCCGGTACCACTGCACTGTGAGGTCGACGCGCTAACTACTGGACCACCGGGCCGCCCTTGATCCGCATAAGGATTAATATTGCACATGAGATTTTCTTTCTCAATTTTCTCAAATTCACACTTTTTGCGTCGTCGATAAAAAAACGTGGTGTGGACAACTAAATGACTTAAGTCAAGTCAAGTCAAATACAACTTTATTGTCAAACGTGCTGTATGTGTAACATACGCACAGATGAAATTTCCTCCCTCTTAAACAGACAACATACAAAATACAACGCTGCCTTGTAGAAATACCCACATCCTCCGTGGAATGGTGACGGGATCCATTGTTGCAATGGTCCCGTGAGTATGGTTGAACTCAAATTATGTGAAGTTAGTTCATTTGTTCCAGGCGCAACTGTCCTTTATTTGGACAGTGCACCTTTCAAGTAACACTTCAACATTCATAGCTGTCATACAAGTGCGTTTGATTTTTTTTGTTGTCGACTTCAATGTGATGAAAGTCGAGTCTTGCCCTCCCGGAACTGATTAAGATATTCAAAACTGATTCATGCGCAGCCTGATTTCCTCATTTGCCATGTGCTCATAATGTTTCATTACAACCACTTATTTGAATACGCACACTTGGTCTAAGCCTTCCCCTGTATGTATAAATAAGAACTCTGCAGTGAGGGTGCCAAGATGCAAATCGCGAGTAAGCGATGACACAGTTGGGATGTAATCCCGTTTGTGTTTGGGTCAGCGGGCTCTCTCTATCACCCACTTTCTCACACCGCGCACGCACACACTGCGATAGGGACAGCGAACAGAGTGGGTGGTTATGGCCGCCGTGATGTCTGAACCGGGCACAATGGCGCTTGTCTGTCACGCTAATCCACAGTTTATGGCAAAAGTTTGGAGAGGAAAAATTGCTCTCTATGCAGACAAAAATGGGATTTGTTTCAATGCTGGACCGTGATTTCTCACTGATTTGATTTGCGACAAAGTGACTAAACGCAAGAGAACCTGATAAAGCGTGTGGATTTCCTCACAGAACTGGGCTGTGATCCACAAGTGAATCCACAGCCTTGTTGAGCCGTGACTCATTCAGTCTTGCAGGTGGTGGTGGGGGGGGGGGCATATGAAATGAAACGTCAACACTTTTCAAGGCCGAATCAGGGAACACAAGCCTGTCCAGACCCATTCACAACTACGAGATATCAAATATTATCATTTGAAGGGACAGATTTCCTTTAGACAGTGAAGCTTAACATTTTTGGCATTTCTTTTGTCATCTTCACAAATGTGAACCAGTAATCCACTAAATATTTTGTTATTGTACTAAAATAGAGTGTTCAGGTATCTGTACTTCATTTGATTGCTTAGTTTTCTTTTAAGTCTTACTCCCTACATTTGAAAACAGATGTGCGGACCTTCACTTAGTCAAAATGAGCTTGTTACTTTTTTCAAGTGCCGTTGGATGATAAACCGACATAAAAAAAGACGTAAATATGTAAATAGAGATCAAGTCAATTGTGGTTAAGCGCTTGACTGAGGTCTTAATGAATTCTGAGGCTGAAAAACATCAGGGAGCAAATTCGGAAAAGCAATATATTCCTCCTCCGTGGCCATATCTAAGAATTGTTTAAAAAAAAAAAAACTCACTTCTCACAATGAAAATTCACTCTAATCTGAAAAAAGGCATACAAGGTGTATTTTTTCTTTTGGTTATTGTTCCATAATTTCGCTTTTTGGGGCGGGGGGGGTTGTCAGTTTCATATCAAAGCTATGGGAACACACAGTTTTGATAACTTCAAAATTTTTAATCAAAGAGGGATACATTGTCAAGTTTTTCTGTTTTTGTAAAAACTTATCAAAACCAGTATTGTATACAGATTGTGCTCAAATAGCTTTCAGAGTCTACGCTTTGTTTACTTTCACTCAAGTATAGGCATTGAATTAGTCCTACTTTTACCGGAGTATTTTTTAAATACATGTATTTGTACATCTATTCAAAGTACAGTACAGCGGTTTGAGGACTTGGGCCCCTTCTGCAGGTCTCGACCTTTTGTAATACCCTTTGCTGCCTGGAGGTGGAGCCCTTTCTCTCCCAGAGACTTTTTCCGCGAGGAGGAAACAAAACTGATGCTGACACTATGTAATAGTGCAAACACGTTGCTTGTGACAAATGATAAGACAACCCTTGAAAGCCGCAAGATCAAGGCTATTAGACAGCACTTTCAACCTTCATGACGCTTGTGATATTTAGACGGCACATGTGAAAAATTGACTTTTTTCTCTCATGTATCCAAATCGTTGAGACTCTGGACCACTTTCCCCCTATCGAGGGCGGGGGAAAAAAAAGTCAATCTTTTGTGAGATGCATTCTGAGAATGTGCCTGTGAGCTCACAGTTCTACTTTTGATGGAATCACAAGTAGGCTAATTTACATTACGCCCTACAACACCAAGTTTCTGCATTTGCTTTGGAGGGAGGCCGAGTCTTCAGCGATCTCCAATTTTGCTGCTCATCACAATTTTTTTTTTGAATAGAGATATCCTGGTCACATTTTTTACACCCAAGCCTAAGTCTGAGTCTTTTGTTTATAAGTATCTGCCAATACCGAGTCTCGATCTGATACTCAGGAATGCATTACAGGGAAGGGGGGGAAAAATAAATAAAAAATAAATAAATAAAACGCATCCGACTGAATTCCAACGTAACTTTTTAAAAAGCTCTCAGTCCGCAGTGGTTCAAATCAAGTAAACAAAATATATATTCTTGCCTTTAAAAATTAAAAAAAAAAAAAATTAAAAAATGCAATCGTTTTCAGCCAATACCAATCAGCTGATGCGGGCCCCATTTCCAAACAGATGATTGAACATGGGACAGCTCTAATAAATAGTCCTCAGAGTCATCTTAAAAGTCTTGAAATATAGCGTCAAAGTCACTCAGCTGGCAACACACCAAATAGACGCTCAGTTCATGCAACACCCTAAGCTCCGCCCCTGCTCCTGTCATCATGGTAACAAAAGCCACACGCAGCATTTGCATGAAACAGAATTTCCCCCAAAACTATTTAAATTGAACTTGCTTGACAAGAGGACATTAAGTGACCTGTAATTCTTTATCCTTCGGGTAGTTTGACGTTAAGTATTAAGATCCTAAGGAGCAGTTTTAAAAAGTAAATTTTTTTTTCAAAAGCATATTTCCTAACATACCTGGCTCAGAGCTGCTGCAGGGGCTTAGGATGGGAAGGTCTTTAAAGCAGCACACAGTTGGATTTCTTTTTTGCCTTTTTCTTTTCCACTGGCGTTTTCCTATTTATCTGTCTGACCAAGTCATAGAAGATCTGAGAGAGAACAAACGAACAAGTCAAAACCAATGTCGCATTTCCTCAAATAGTCATGAACGGCCAGATCCAGCGGCTATCAATATCCATGGGATGGGAAAATGTAAAGCCTGAGGCTCACTCACATCAAGGACGTTGATCTTTGACTTAGCAGAGGACTCTAAAAAGGCACAGTGGTTCCACTGTCTGGCCAGGTTCTGGCCCTGCTCCTTGCCCACCACACGCTCATCCTCCAAGTCGCACTTGTTGCCCACCAGGATCATCGGCACCTGGAGGAAACAACGCACAAATAATTAAAACAAACAAACAGACAAAAACATAACAGTTACAGTTCAAATGGAGCCTTCTAACAATTACTCAAGTATTTTTTTTTAACCAAAAATTAAGAAAACAAACGAGTCCTGTTGTCTTCATACTACTTTTACTGATTACGAGAACTGAGACTCACTGATAATGTTATTGATGTTTAATTTCAAAATGACTGACAATAATGGTTCTTAGGCTAACCAGTTTTGGATTCTTAAAAATCTATGTGGACGTGCGCCGTGTCACAATCAATCTAAATATTTAGCGTGATACGCCTTACAGTATATTGGCAAAGCTTCAAGGGGACAGCCACAAGGACAATCCAAATGGATCAATCACCCCCTCTGGGACAGCAAAAGAATCATTTCGGTTACATAACGGATGATATAATCTACATGAAATGACCGCTACTTGTTTTGTTTTTCTACAAGCCAGAGCACTCACTCAGAAGACATGCAACAGATGAAGGAAATGCCCACCACTACTGCTTTTGTACCGCTGTTATTTTCCAAGAACAGAGAAGAAACGAGGGGAGGGGGGACCCAAAACGGAAGTACGAACAACGTGAGCCTCGCTGCAATGCTGTCGTAGTGTCGGGATGCGCCTCATCCTGCCTGCTGTTTCCTGAGCGGCTATCTGGTACTGCTCGCTGGGCTCGGAGGAAGCCGCAGGGGCCCCGCCCAGCCGGGATAGCATCGCTTTCCTTCCTGAACATTTCCAAACATTTCAGCTGGATTCCGTGATACGGGCCGCCCGGCACCTTACATGACAGCGCTGGGATGTGGTGTGTTTATATCTTTCATTGTAAAGCATGTACGATAAAGCCACAAGTGACCACATCTTCCTAAAATGTGTGTAAATGTTTTAACTTTCCAAATATGACATCGGCAGGAGAAATTTACTTGCTCAGGGCCTGCAACATCTAAATCATTGTATGCGGATCCCTGCTTTTTCTCTCCCTGCCTGGGAGATGTGGAAAAACTGGATATCGGCAGAACATGTGGAAGCACCCCAACTGCTGCTAGCTTGCAGCCCTACTCTCTGGACGTTTCATTCTGAAAGAAAATCTAAAGTGCCCGTTCCCCGTGGGCCCGAGGCGGACGACAGGAAGCTGGGATATTTATATTAACCCTGCGGAGGGTCGCGGCATGATGTTTGATATCCAAACAAGTTGCTTGGGTACTGGACTGCCCAACAACATTTCGACCAAGGGGTCCTGGGAGAGTCAAGGAATGTGCCGCTTAACACAAACGCTGAGCAAAGCTGCGATAAAGTGGATGAAGTGAGCGGGCTGGAAGGACAGAGACATTTTCAGTTTCAGCACAAGGAAGCATTTGCCTACTGCCAGAGTCCACACGGGCCAACCAGGACTTGCTCAGACACCGCTAACATGCTGCAGACGGGTCCGATCCTGCCCGCCGTGGCATTCTTTGGAGATTGGATTGCAGTTAAAATGAACAGAGCCAGCACTTTCAAACAAACATGAGCAGTGAGTCACGGGAACAGGGTCGGGGCCTTACTACCGTCTTAGACGCACCGGCAGAGATGGAGATCGTCCCGAAAAGTCACAAGACATGTCTTGTGTAAGAACTGGAAGGAAGCTCGGGAAGTGAAAGCACCGCAGATTGCTCGCTCACATTATTAGTTGCTCATTACAAACGTGTTTCTTTTTTAGATGAAACTAGGCCCCGTTGTGTTCAAAGTCAACTCATTAAAAGTCTGGTAATTGCGCACTGTAGGAAGCTGCTGAGGTTCTGGGTGGGGGGGAACAATACGCTACAAACAACACGCTTCAATGCAATTGCTCTTTGCAATTAGGCCCATTGAAGACTTGTAATTGAGCTTAGCGATACTCAGGGTGTCTGCGCATTTTGCCAGCTCGGCCCTAAATGGCGCATGGCGAACAAAAACAGCTGTAGCAGCGACCGGGGAAAGTCTGCTCCTCGCTTGGCAAAGCCAACAATAGTCCACAAATTTGTGCTTGGATGAAAATTAAAACATTGGAGGCATTTTCGTTTGCTGCGCGTTATCGTTAGTGCTCAAAGACATCGTGCCGAAGAGGCTTCAACCATCAGTGGACTGACACATGAGCTGACAAAGGGGTCACCAAAGTCACAGAGCACAGCGCAAAATCTGTGAAAGCCCCTCTTTATCAAAGGTGAGAAGTTCCAGACCCACACGCAGTTTTTGCTCGACCCCTCCCACATGCTTTAAACTAAGGCACAAGAATTAACCAAATTCACATCAACATTGCCATGTGGTAGGTAGACTGCAACTGTCCAATTGCCAAGGCTACAATTTGGGGGGTGGGGGAGGACGGGTTGTGGGACTGCTTCTTTTATGTCGGTCATTAGACATTATATGTATATTTTATTTATTTACATTTACATATTGTTTCAGGAGACGTGAAAAAGTTGAAGTGATAAAGCCACACGTTACTTGGCATTAGCGTTGTAATCTTATTTAGGACTTACTGACTTCTTTTTACATCGCACTTGTTTGACAGAATTTTCTTCTGTTGTTTTAGTGAACGTTTAAATCAGTGCAAGTCAAAGTGCTTAGTAAGTGAACAACTCAAATTGAAGTCGGTAACATTTATTCATGGCTCACTTGTCAATATTTTTTGCATTAATAATAATAATAATAATAATAATACTACATTAACCTAACACAAGACCAAAACATGCAATAACAGTAAATCTGATGGTTCATTGTAATAGAAACTAATTTAGTGCTTGTGTTTGTTGACAAATAAAAGGGCAAAGGAAAAAAATGTCATTAAATGGCAACCACTATAGAGGGAAAATAATAATAATCGCAATTAGATTATTGTATATTGTATATCGCGTGAATGTTTTCATTGTGTCAATACTTTATACTGATCACCCGGCATTCAAAAAAATGGCTGAAGCACAACAGTGAATTTGCCTCGTTTCCCACATGCAAGGGCATCACAATAAGTAAACAACAATAAACTCGTTATAAAATGCAGAATTCCTCAACAAAGCAGGAATTTCAGTCAGAAATCTAGGTTTTTGAAATGCGTTTTTCCAGGTGTTCAGTAAAAGGCAGTCAATTTCCCCACCGTAAATCATATAATCCAAGCTAGCCTGAGGCTCACCATAGCTCCCTAGCCACAGTGGCCCTAATAAAACGCAGCGCAACCTCACAGCAGAGTGAAACTTTAACGAACTCTGGTTCTCTTGCATACTCCAATCATTCACATGGAGTGCCAGACCACAGTGGGGCCACAAGGCCCCCTGGCCATGGAGGAGGGGGGCTAATGGGGAAAACACAGAAACAGGCACTGAATAGAAGTTGGATTAGGTGGGCAGGAATAGACAGAAAGGAACGTTGATACCACAAAATATGGTTACGAGGGGTTGTAGAACGGAAAAGAAAAAGTGGGGTAGCATTCCTTCCCCGGCAAGGAGCTCCAAAAAAGGACAGCCCTGATGGCGCTGACGCGATCTCTGCAGCAGCAGAACACCAGCAAGGCAATGGAGCCTTACTCTAAAAGGTCCTCACAACAAAATGTACCAAAAAGTGGAGGGAGACGTGTGGAAAACCAACAACGGCACTTTTCCGCCTTTCACCAAGAATAAACTCGACCCAACAATTTTTCCACCTTTGGAGGTACAGTACTGTTAAGTTTGACGCTCACTTCACCCGCACTGTCATGCTCAAAGCAACTGACACTGTCTGACATGTATTTTATACGCAACACCAGATGCTGGGGCTGATGTCTAATTATCTGACAACGGGAGGCCGTGTCGTAAAAGCGCACACAGCTGCAGCGATTGTCCTGCCTTAGGTGGGCTCTGTGCGAAGGAGGCAAAGACTTTTTGCAGCCAAGAAAATGCTGATTCACTTTTTTTTCTGTGCAACGGTCATGAGAGCTGAGGGCAAGACAGCAATAGGCTGCCATCACTGGGTTCCTGTGTGAAAGGCAGAGGCGGAGCAAAACGTGATCTTTAACGTTTCCGCTGTGGCAATTCTGTTGAATCACTGTGTGAAGGAGGCAAGACTTTTTGCAGAAGCTAATTTTATTCTTATGCTTATTATTCACGAGAGCAGAGAGGCTTTAGCCCACCTATACAGCCTTCTGGATAAAAAGGCACAGGTGGACAAATGGCCGGTCGCCTGTTCAGGCTCAGATGGAGCAATTTATCAGTCTCTGTGAAAGACGCAAGTCCTAATGAGATGCTAATCTAATTCTGACGCTGACAACTAATTATGAGAGCTGAGGGAAAGACATTCATTGTTTTTAACCGGGATCAAACCTATCAAAGACGCTCATTGTTTTTACTGGGATCAAACCAATCAGCTACAAGGGAGGAATGTCCTACAAATGGAAGCAGCCCCAACCCAGAGACATATACCGCACAATGATATGCACGGGGTACAAATGGCACTGTGTTGCCTCACATTGTTTTCTATACACAAGTAGGACCGGGACACCACGGCCTCCATTGTTTTGTGCTAATACGAATTTGTAATTGCCTTGCATAAGATGCCCGGTTTTCAGCGTTGAATGGTCTCCATAGTAACGGAACAATGTAGGCGGCTGAGAACATAGAAGCACAGGAGACTATAATCTACCAGCTCTGAGTTCCTGGAGCTTTTCAAGCACGAATCAAAACAAAGGTGGGACACATGCACGCACACACTTACATCTTCTGTGTCCTTTACTCGTAGAATCTGTTCCCTCAGGTCCTGGAGGTCGTTAAAGGTGGACTGCGCTGTGATGGAGTAAACCAGGGCAAAGCCTTGGCCGTTCTTCATGTACAAGTCCCTCATTGCCGTGAACTGCTCCTAAAACCATGAGGAACAACAAGCATGATGAGTCTTGCGATATAACAAGTCGTCATCGGGTGTCGCTTGGCTTTAAGATTAGATTCAACCTGAGAGGGGGAGGAATGGAAACGCGCTGCGCAGCGTAGCGCTTCCATGACCGACACTACAAAACTACAAAGACAGCCTGAACTCATACTATGTGCTGCTCTAACCACATCAAAGTGTAAAAATGCAGGATTGCAGGCAAATTGTTCTAACAGTCCAGCGCCTCAGATTAAGAAGAGCTGGACATCTCGGAATTGTCAGGCTGCGAGACGTCACTTAAGCAAAGTGGCGCTTTGGAGATCAATGCTAACCAGTTGGCACGCCAACAGATGAGGATGGCGGGAATTAAAAGGAGGGAGGCCAAAGCCGTGATTATTTCTCATCTGGGATCCAGCTAGAATTGCATGGCATTTATGGTATTTTTTACAACTGCAGATGGGATCCCTCAGAAATTCTGACGCTGACAACTAATTATGAGAGCTGAGGGAAAGACATTCATTGTTTTTAACCGGGATCAAACCAATCAAAGACGCTCATTGTTTTTACTGGGATCAAACCAATCAGCTACAAGGGAGGAATGTCCTACAAATGGAAGCAGCCCCAACCCAGAGACATATACCGCACAATGATATGCACGGGGTACAAATGGCACTGTGTTGCCTCACATTGTTTTCTATACACAAGTAGGACCGGGACACCACGGCCTCCATTGTTTTGTGCTAATACGAATTTGTAATTGCCTTGCATAAGATGCCCGGTTTTCAGCGTTGAATGGTCTCCATAGTAACGGAACAATGTAGGCGGCTGAGAACATAGAAGCACAGGAGACTATAATCTACCAGCTCTGAGTTCCTGGAGCTTTTCAAGCACGAATCAAAACAAAGGTGGGACACATGCACGCACACACTTACATCTTCTGTGTCCTTTACTCGTAGAATCTGTTCCCTCAGGTCCTGGAGGTCGTTAAAGGTGGACTGCGCTGTGATGGAGTAAACCAGGGCAAAGCCTTGGCCGTTCTTCATGTACAAGTCCCTCATTGCCGTGAACTGCTCCTAAAACCATGAGGAACAACAAGCATGATGAGTCTTGCGATATAACAAGTCGTCATCGGGTGTCGCTTGGCTTTAAGATTAGATTCAACCTGAGAGGGGGAGGAATGGAAACGCGCTGCGCAGCGTAGCGCTTCCATGACCGACACTACAAAACTACAAAGACAGCCTGAACTCATACTATGTGCTGCTCTAACCACATCAAAGTGTAAAAATGCAGGATTGCAGGCAAATTGTTCTAACAGTCCAGCGCCTCAGATTAAGAAGAGCTGGACATCTCGGAATTGTCAGGCTGCGAGACGTCACTTAAGCAAAGTGGCGCTTTGGAGATCAATGCTAACCAGTTGGCACGCCAACAGATGAGGATGGCGGGAATTAAAAGGAGGGAGGCCAAAGCCGTGATTATTTCTCATCTGGGATCCAGCTAGAATTGCATGGCATTTATGGTATTTTTTACAACTGCAGATGGGATCCCTCAGAGCATCATCCAAAAAAATGTTTTCTTAACAGACTCGTAGCAAAGCTGCTAAAATTAATGATATTGAAAGCGCACTGCTGGCTAGAATCAATAACTGTGTCAAGTCATGATTTTTTTTTTTTTAAATCTCCTTCAATGCTCTAGCTTACAATCTCACACATCTTTTCAACACGAAACTAAAAATTGTTACATTCTGACTCCGACTTACTGTGCCGGCTGTGTCGAGAATTTCAAGCATACATTGCTGCCCGTCTACCTCCACTTGCTGCAAGGAAAAACAGCAGATGGTTTATAAAACATGCATAACAATTGGCAGCAATTACTGTCACATTGCAATCAGCGTTTAATAACAGGTCAAACGTTGCAGGAATGGGAAGAAAAAAAAAAACAGGCAAAATGGCGTGACAGCACTGAAGAGCAAAATGATGAGAAGCAACAGAACAGCTGCCCAACCTCAGCTGCCGCCGCTCCCGCCCTTCGGGACACTCACCTTTCTGTACGAGTCTTCTATTGTCGGGTCATATTTTTCCACAAAGATTCCCTGCACAAATTGTACTGTCTGTAAAAGAGAAGACAAAGTGGGGATCAGTCGCGCTGAATTCAAAGACCACAGCAATCCCCTTTTGCATCATCTGCCAAAAATGGGATTCCCCGCATTTATATTTTCCCTTTGGAAATAATGACAGAGGTAGGACGGAGCATATGTAGATGGGAATGTCGTAAAGGTGGGACAAAACAAACAAACAAACAAAAGGAACATTGGAATGTTAGAAGGTCAAAGTTAATCCAACAAGTTCACTTGTCTGGAGGAATTTAAAAAAAAAAAAAACACCTGGTTGAAGTTAGCTCAGTGCAACACCGAGGCCTCCCAATCGCCTTGTGACGACTAGTGAAACGCTTTGCAATCTATCCGGTTTCCATTATGGGATCTGCACAATGGAATGTGTGCAATGTAATAAAAAACAAAAAAAATCCAACAACAAGAACAATGATGCCCATGCCACTCTTGCGATAAAATGTCCAATGAGAAAACCACTGAAGTGGTGTCACAATAACACAATTTTGACTTTAATAAATAAAAGAACTAAAACGAATCATGCTAAAAACCTCAAGCTACTAAACCTAAAACTGCTAAGCTGTCGCTCCTCTGTGATGTCATTGGGGATGCCGGTCGGCGAGGTGTTTGGTCTTGTCGGATGTGTTCTTGCCTCGAGCGTCAGTATCTTGATAAAATGCCTTGCAGATGGGCTTTGCCATGTCTGTCGCTTTGCACTGGCTGTTAGCAAAATATTTCCAGATGACACTGCATGTGCTTGTTTCTCAGACAGTCTTCAGGAGGATGACTTTTTAGCCTTATTTCTCTGACATGAACACTAACTGAAAATGGCTGTGCCCACTTTCAACAGGGAAAAACAGCGCCATTGCTGCATTAAAAAAATAAATAAATAAAAAATTAGATGCTTAACTCATTCAGTACCAGCCAATTCTGGACCAAGTCTGAAAAGACGTTTAAAAACGTCTTTGGGAGTGAATGAGTTAAAAACGTGATAATTCATTTTTTTGAAGAGAGGTTGCGCGTATGATTCAAGAGTCGTTATACAATGTAATGCTATTGTAGTGTGTCTAATAAAGTCTTCAAAGTCAATGTAAAGTGAAATTAACCGTGTTCCAAATTTCACACCAGAAACGAGCCAAAAAAAATCTCCAAGTATATTAAATGAGGCATTTGAAGTTGTGAAAAATAAAGCAGATGTCTCCACTCTCTCAAGCTGTAGGCCTGTGTGCTGAACGCGTAAAACCACACCATGCTGGAAATTAGATGCGGCTTCGACTAACACCTTTCTTACGCCGACACACCCCAACGTGTTTGAGCGGTGAAAATATAGCGTCTGAAAGTCTCCGGTGGCTGGACTATAGCTCAAAAGAGTTGTCACAGGGACAGGAGTCGCTAGCCCAAAGAACCACCAATGTGAATGAAGGTGCTCAAGGTCTTATACAGCAAAGGTGGGGAGACTCATACTCGATGCCAAAGTGCGTCACTGGGCACCATTTTACCCACATGCCCCACGCCAATTCTTCAATGTATAATGTATTTCGAAACAAATGTCTGAATTCACTTGACAATACATCTTTATTTATATCGCGCTTTCACAACAGCTGCGGGTGCAACAAAGCGCTTTACAGAACAGTTCACATGAAATAAAAATAATATAACCGAAAACAATCGTTAACAACTATTGCTGCATATGCCTTGTTGTTTGAAGCAGTTCTAGATGAAAGAGAATCAAAGTCTCCTTTACTACTTCTTTAAAAGTGAAAATGTACTGCAGAATAGGGCTGCTGGATTATGAAAATAATATGAATCACAATTATTTTGGTATTAATTGAAATCAGAATGAGTCAATCGATCATTTGTTTATTTGGAACAAAAAAAAGAAAATGTGTACTAAAAAAACATTAAGACAAATCAAATTCTCTGAAACACTAGAATTATGCAAGCTCCTTTTGGACCAAACCAAATTCATTATGATTTTTTTTTTAAATTTAAAAAGGTGTCTGTGTATAAATTCAAGTATTGTTTCCTTGTATAAACCAACAATGAATTGGAGTTTACTGGTTATACACTTGTAAATTGCCACAGAACTGTTGTAAAGTTTAAACAATTTCAATAGACCTCTCAAATGAAAATTATTAACTTAAGTATGCTCGCTATATAGTATTAGACATTGAAACAAAATAAGATTTATGCAATTAAAAAAAAAAAAAAAAGATGACTACAACTATTGTAATCGTTCGAGCGTACGAATCATAACTGAATTGTGGTTGATTGCACAGCCCGACTGCAGAGGTGTCACCTCTGAATGGGGAGCTGGGAGGAGTAGAGAAATTGAAGAAGGCACACTTACCAGAGCGGACTTGCCCACACCTCCAGAGCCTAACACCACTAGCTTGTATTCACGCATGGCGGGATCACTTCAGCAGACAGCCAAACAGTCTGGAGAGAAGCGCAAAGAGACAAAAGAAATGAATATTTCAATAAAAGAAACAATTCAAGCGCAAGTAGGAATTTCCCAATTTTTCCATTCCAGAGAGGAAGGATTCTAGTCATTCCTGGAGGCTACGGCCAAGAGGCACAACACAACAATGGGGGAAACACCCAAAAGTGGAGCTCCTTGAGGGAGGAGGAGGTGAAGACTATCTGACCTCTGTTTAACACAAGCCAGCTGTGCAGTGCAAGAGTGCGCTGTGCCGGTGATTTATGGATCCCGCTTCTATCCCTCAGAACGACACAATCGTCTTGCTTTCATGGATCGCGGTGCACCCGAGAGATTTGTTTTTGGTGCTCAATTACCTCTTTTTAGGTACTGCGAAACATCAATGTGTTGTCTTTTTTCTAGCAAATGACAGAAAGCAGCTGCCAGTAGGGAAAGTGCAGGTCATAACGAGGAAGAAATTGTGCAATCTCTGGAATATGGCTTTGAGGTCTTCCAATCCCTGGCGCGCATTATGGGGTTTAATCAGATGGGTTAGCCAAGTGGGTCACTGCAAAGAGACCGCCACAGTGAGGTTGACAAGGAATTGGGTGAAGTCAGAGTTTCTTTTGAGCATTTGACAGCCGGGGATCTGTTATCTTGCGCGCACATTCCATGATTTTCATTGTGCCTGTTGACAGTGACACCCAAGTTCTATTCTATTCGATCCTAACCCAATAGAGATAAATGAAGGAGTCTGTAGTGAAAATTTAAAAAGCGGATAATGTATTTTGAGCCGCAATGAAAACAGTGCGGCCGTTTGATAATCAACCGCTTTGTAAATCATCAAAAGCTACGCGGCGCACTTCAGCCACTCAAAAGCGGTGCACAAAAACACTGGAGACGGCCGACTCCGATGGCAAGCGGTGGGGCCACGTGGCGAGAGATTTGTTTTTGGTGCTCAATTACCTCTTTTTAGGTACTGCGAAACATCAATGTGTTGTCTTTTTCTAGCAAATGACAGAAAGCAGCTGCCAGTAGGGAAAGTGCAGGTCATAACGAGGAAGAAATTGTGCAATCTCTGGAATATGGCTTTGAGGTCTTCCAATCCCTGGCGCGCATTATGGGGTTTAATCAGATGGGTTAGCCAAGTGGGTCACTGCAAAGAGACCGCCACAGTGAGGTTGACAAGGAATTGGGTGAAGTCAGAGTTTCTTTTGAGCATTTGACAGCCGGGGATCTGTTATCTTGCGCGCACATTCCATGATTTTCATTGTGCCTGTTGACAGTGACACCCAAGTTCTATTCTATTCGATCCTAACCCAATAGAGATAAATGAAGGAGTCTGTAGTGAAAATTTAAAAAGCGGATAATGTATTTTGAGCCGCAATGAAAACAGTGCGGCCGTTTGATAATCAACCGCTTTGTAAATCATCAAAAGCTACGCGGCGCACTTCAGCCACTCAAAAGCGGTGCACAAAAACACTGGAGACGGCCGACTCCGATGGCAAGCGGTGGGGCCACGTGGTCGGATGAAGGCTCCTCCGGTGTGAATAATTAATAATCGTTAATCCGCTGCAGCCAGTAAAAGTGGTCCTTGTGCGATGGGCACACACAGACACATCTGTGTTGCCTACTAAACACAGTGACGCAAGTGTGTAGCATTCCAAGTGCAGCGCACTTAGCGTGGCATGCCAAGTGTGACAAACGCTTCTTCAACTGTTTACCGTTGTCAAGGTGGCAAAGCTGCACCAAGACACAAATACTAGCCGGCAACACAAATGGCTTTTGAGCAAGAGCCACAACATTAGGTACAAGCGCTACAATATAGAGATTTCGCCTTTGGAGACATTAGTGCTAATTTTGGCATTGGCCTTCAAAGCCATTTTTTAAAAATCCGGCTTGCTGCCATGTATTTAAGGTACCAATGCAATGAGACTCACTGCTCGAGGCCCTTTGTGTTGAAATCAATTGTGCCTTGCGCTGACACCAACACGCATCTAATGTGGATGCAGGAAGTCACAAGGGCTGTGTGAACGTGCACTTTGGTAAGTTCTGCCCAAAAGGTTGGGGCAAATCAATGCGGACCCTTCCATCACACCATTTACGGCTTACAACTCGCCTCTTTTACACCGAGCGCCTGCAAAATTGCTGCATCCCATCCATGACGACACATATGCACTGATTCTTGTTTTGCCTTTCAAACAGAACCAGTGAAAGAGCGATGTCGCCACAAGTGTGTGCCCCTTGACAGAGCGACACAACATTGCAAAATCATGTTAGATGAGCGACGATATGTTATGAATTGGCAAAACAAAAGGGTTAGGGGCATGCGTGTCAGTTACACTTTACACCCCGGCCTCGCCTTTTCGGGCACCCTGACCTATAGGGGGTCCTTGATTTACAACGGTACTGATATCAGAAGATTGTGAATGGCATCCAAAGAGCTACTTTAAGTTCACGTACTCATGAAACATAAGTCGTCAAGCTCAGATATTGCCATAATTCCTGTTTTTCATTTGTTTCATTAAATTATTGTGTTGGACTATGCGTATGCTTCAGATTTGCATAAAAATTGGGGTTAGATCGTAAAGCAAGGAGCCCTTTTAACGACGACCTCAACTGTCTCCGCACCAAGCATGGGCCGGTATCAGATTCTGCCAGCATGATAACCATGAGCAAATATATTGCACTTTCACGGTATTGCAATTAACAGCTCAAAAATGTATTATTTGGGAAAGTGGGGAAATAAATGTTTTTTCCAAAACAAAATGAAGTACCACACTATATGTGTTTCACCGAAAATGAGTAGTTAATTCTCTGCTTTATGAATTAACATACGCTAATGTTAGCCATGCTATTTAGCCGTATTTTCTACCTTCGTAGCAAACTGAAGGCATATTTAGACATGGTAACTCTCGACGTTATATTTGAAGACCGTGAAATGTTACCATCATCTTTAATTTATCAAAGCGTGATGGGTGCCACTTGACTCTTGAAAATCGCGGTGTACCTGGAAACGACTAACTGGCCCATGCCGACTCTACACACCCCATTCCTTGTCAAAGCAATTTAGTCAAGCGGCAGAAAAATAGGCATGGCTGACTTTGGCAGTAAATGTGAACGGTGCTATTGATTTCCACTCATATAAACAAGTAGAATCCAATAAGGATTTAGGCTAGATTTACACTGCATGGATCAAGTGACATAATTTCAATATTTTACGCTCAAGTGGCGAACTTAGGATTTGTGTGTAATAAGTAACGTCCAAAAACGTTGTGGGGGCGGATGCAAAGCCCTACCCCAAAACAGGGCTGGGGGCAGCCATAATCCAAATTATTCACAAAATTAAGAAAAACAGTCATCGTGGTGCTCCGAACGATGAGCCAAAAAAACAAAAACAACAAAACGATCATCCGCAGCTCATACATTGCAGCCTGCGCCCAACTAGAGACCAGCCTGTGTGCGGTGCAGCAACCCCTGCCCATTTCCTTAACACTGCACGTTACAGACCAAAACAGGAACTGAATCATAAGATATGTATGTGCATTTTCTGCACTGTCAGTTTGAAATAATGTTCGGCTCTTGAATAATGGGAATAGATGTATGGGAATTGGGATGGATTTTTTTGTTGTCTGCGTCATAAATTCATCAAAAAATGAATTTTTTAATTAGATTAATCGATGATTAAAAACATCATAATTTCTAACATTGAAATATATGCGGCTAAATCATGTGATCCAACTCGGTGCAGGTCCAGCTCACTCATGGATGATCGGAATGCCCAGCATAAAACCATGATCAGAACACCCTCACAGTAAATATTTAATTCATCCCCTATTTTTGTTAACATGATCAGCACTGTCAACAATGATGCTGTTTACCAAGAATTTAAAGGACAGCTGCACACTGGATATTAAAAAATATATACCTTCACACCTTTGGCTTTTGCGGTTTCCAAAAACAAGATCCAGATAAATTATGTCAAAATCCTTTCGGGTATGAAATTGGATTTGGCCGCTTGGCCCTTCGGTGTAAATACAGCCCAAGACATTTTTCTGAAAAGGTTTTCAGCGCAGACAGTATGCAATAGCATTGTACTTTTCAACAAAGCTAACACATAAAAGGCCATGTAAGGACATAATGTCTTCAAGCAAACCTCGCCCTGTTTCCACTCCCTCTTAACAACACTGTCATTCCTTGCAAAACAAACGCTCAGCTAGTCAGGCCCGGCAAATAAGGAGCGAGGGAAGGCGGCGTGCCAGCGAGCACACGCTTTACAGTGACATCACTCACCCTCTGGGGCCAAAAGGTATGTGTGTCCATGTAGGGCTGCGAGCGGCATGTGCGAGTGGCTGCGACAAGCTATGCGAAAGTACATTCAGGATTTCCTGGCGCGGGCTAATCTAACATAAGCGAGGCTGTCACAGCTGCTGACTCAGCAGGGTGGGACTATGATTGACGGCTGACCCTCCTCAAGAAAGGCGCCCATCCATTAAGCCAAGCAACAGAAGGAGAGTGCCATCTTCGTACTGACACGTGACACCCATTTGACGTTTGAGGGCGGATAAATTGCCATTCTGGACAAATACTGATAAGGTCCACCGCTACGATAACCAAACACAAAACCGTTGAGGATAATACGACGCTTAGTGCATAAAGCAAGCTTGCGTCAAGAGCAAACGTAATGACGTTTAACAGCAATAACTTATAAGACTATAATTTGCGAGCAATCAGAGCTGGAAAGAGAGCCTATGCAATCATGGTTGAGATTGTTATGCTGCCTTTGAATTAGACAGGGAAATTGCTCAATTTCATGTTCCTAATGTCCTAAAAACAACATTTAAGTGATTTAATGCATCCCACTGGAATACAGGAGATTTAGAATCATTAGTGTTTGAAGGTACGGAAACATTTCTAACAGTAGTACTTTAGATTGTACTCTGCTACTCTTCATATTTTAATACAAATTCACATTATGATCAATTAGGTTTTTGGGCAAACGTAGAGAAGATATTTTAACAAGTTCCCAATAAGATACAGCACCTAAAGTCCAAAAGCATCTGCAGAGAGGTCCTCTCTTTCCCCCCCACCCCACAAAGGTCTTCCTACGGCAGCATCGAAAATCAAATTGAAGTCACCTTTGTCTGTCGCTCACCCATGTTAATGTATTACTAAAGTAAACACTTGTATGAAAAATCTAGGAATAATTGGATCACTATAAAACCTGTTTATTGCATATTGCTTGCAACCTCGAAACTGCCTATGCCCTAAGATAGTCACAAACCAAGGACTTTTTACACCAAACTAAAAATCTTTTGTTTACAGAAATTGTCGGTGATTGGCTGCCAACCAGACCAGGGTGTAGCCCACTTCTCACGCACAAAGTTAGTTGAGATGGGCTCCAGTCACCTACAACCTTATCAAGAGAAGCAAGCGCTATAGAAAATGAATGTGTTACAACATTACAACACACACTTTCATTTGTTTCTAAGGTCATTACTTAAAATTACATGGCGGAGAATGCTTATTTTTTATGTATCTATTTAGTGGTGATAAAAGTTTTTCATTCAGTGGATAAAAGCAACCAAGATGATTCAAGATGTTGAAACAATTTAATTGAGATGTAATAAAGTCGAGTCGCTGATGCTAGAGCGGTACACACGGCAGACTTGTGTGCAGGCCGCGTGGGATCGGTTCCAACTCAGTGACGGTGTGAATGTGGGTGTGAATGTTCGGTTGTCTCTATACGTGCCCTGGGATTGACTGATGACCAGTTCAGGGTGTCTTCTGCCTTTCACCCGAAGACAGCTGGGAAAGGCTCCAGCAACTCCCCGTCACCCTGTTCAGGATAAGCAGTGTTGAAAATGGATGGATGGAACAAAGTTCAGAAGAGTCCATTGTTTAAAAACTAAGATCATGTACATGACAATTTTGTTCAGAAAATCAAAGGTCTAAACGCTGCATATGCACGTTTTTCTTTTCATTGGCTTTGTTTTTGCGACATGGTTAAGTAGTGCTGAAATAACTAATCAAATTATTAATTTACTAACTAAAGAAGAAAAAAAACAAAGACTAAGCAAAATCACTGCCAAGAAGTTTCTCAGGAATCAGTTATGCACACCAACTAATGTGACTCAAGTTTTACGCACCACTTCGTACTGAAATCAGTTGGTGGGATGGCGGCGAGCCAGGAGGAAGGAGTCCATCATCATGACACACAAATATAGTACAACGCAAGCACATAACAGCTTCTACGATCTACGATCGCCACCATCACTGTTCATATTATTGCCTACCACTGCTAGCTAGAATGTATTGTAATGTCCCCACAGGCGGCCAAGAGCAGACACAATCGTCTGTGCACTTCCAATCACGTTACTGAAACAAACTTAACAAAATAAACAATAAGATGCCACAGCCACAACCGACGCCCAGGCACTCATCAGTACACTGTCAAGCTAAGGGTTAGCCAGTTACTAGCCTGAGCGCATAACAGCCAATGACACCCACGTCACTCACCAGCCAAGGTCCCACTTTTTTCAAGTCATACACACTCATAGCCACTGACAGATAGCGACCGAGTGGCCAATAATAATATCTGCACCTCAAATGCCCATTTTGTTGCTTAACAATGCAAAATCAAATTTTAAATTGACGAGTAGAATAATACATTCAAAAAATTTCTAAGGCTGCAGCCCTTCAGTTAAAACGCGATCAGAAAAAATGTACACTAGAAGTTACTCCACGTTAGTAAGCACACTCAATTATCAAAGCCATAGTAGTGTTCGTGTGTGTGTGTGTGTGTGTGTGTGTGTGTGTGTGTGTGTGTGTGTGTGTGTGTACGTACAGTGGTTCAGGTCTTTTCACGCTGATCGACAATGAGGATTGTTGGTCGGTTGGGAATCGTGAGATGCGTGAGGTGAGGCAACGTAGCACATTATTGATAGCGACGAAGGAAGATTTTGACAGAACATTAACAGACAAACGCTGCATGAAAACATTTAGCTTTTTCTTCGCATATGGACAACAACATCAGCGGAATGCGTCCAACCATCCTGTCAGTGGTGCCATGACCTGTAACCACATCCTCTTTCCAGAGACAGAAGGGTTCACAGTGACCGCCTAAAATAGCCTCTTCCAGTCTCTGTTCCTGTACCAGACAGACTGAAGCGTGTATGTGGGGAGGGAAGCGGTTGTTTCAAGTCAGCATCTCATCGTTGTAACCATGTTAGGCCCCACAGGATAGAGGAGAAGCTCTAATTGCGTAAGTTATTGGAGAAGTATAACTTCTCTCTTTAAAGCCTGCAACATGCCTCCAAACAAATTCCTCCAATGTCAGCAAATTCAACTGCTTCACCCAAGTGATTCTCAGCTGGGTAACAGACGGCAAGTAACAAATTACAGTTGGTCCTCAGTTTCACGTCTTTTGACATGATCAACCGCTCACACAATCAAGTCAACTTTATTGTCAAATGTGCTCTATGTGCAACATACAGCACAGATGAAATTTCTTTCCTCTCAACCACAGGAGAGAGATCAATCAAGTAGTTTGCACAATTTATGGCCTTGAAGGATTTTTTTTCATCCAGCAAAACTTCAAACTCCGAGAGCAGGAATGTCTTTCTGACAAGCTCCGCTGGACCCGAGTATCAACAAAATCTGGATTCAGTGAATGCTTCGGAGAATGATAAAGCTTCACCTACATTGACCTCAACTTGTTGAGCATTGTATTTTTATCTTGGAACACTGATGCACAGTGACTTTACTACTGCGTTAGCATAGGTTAGTAACAGACGATGGCATGCACAGGCTTGCGGAAAAATGTAAGTTATGTCATGAATGCAATTTCCATGAATTTTACATAATTTATTTGGGCACATAAACCTCAACTTCTTTATCAGTTGCAATGTGACAAGTGGCCACGACCCAATTAATAGAAGCAGCACTTCAAATGACTCAATAATCCTTGGTAGTAAATAAATTCACAAAAAATATATATATATATTAATCAAGTACATGACCCCTTCTACTGCCACTGCACAGATGTTCTATTTACGCGATCTAATTTCGATTTTAGTTTTCAGGGCAAGTGACACCATGCTGAAACCGTCACAGTAATTTTGGCCCATTTGAGGGAAACTCAGGAAATTGGTGGATATTTTTTGCAGAATTTTATCATCCAAGCGCAGAAGGACTTTTCTGAATAGCAGACTAAACCAAAGGGACGATGAGATATCTTGAGAAAAAATGAAGTTGGGCTTTTTGACTATCATTCAAAAGCATTTTTCAACCAGATTTGCCATTGGCAATATCATACAAAAACATCAGCCAATTTTCACAATTGTTGTTGCTCACAATTCTTGTTACATTGTGAAGTGGAAATTCCAACCAGGCTAAGCTACTTGACAGACTGTCATTTTTGGGAAGTTTTGTCACGTTGCTATTTTTAGGTGCTTTGAAAGGCACTTGCTTGTGGGCAAGTGCTGTAGTTACGTTTTCAAAGACTAATTTCGAACACTATATATTTCTTTATTGCTCTTCATTTTGTACAAGTGGGTTGCTACAGGTGTTTAAAACGCTTCATGGTGTGATACCGGCTAATTTCCCCACAATATGGACATCAAATCTATTAATCCTCCTTGTATTTAAATTCCCCTGCAATTCGGAACGAGGTATGGAAACGAACCACAGCTAACTACCAACACTTCCCTCTAATAACGTGAACGCAATTTCTCCTGTCCAATGCTTCGAAAGCCCTCTCGCAGAGATGAGGTAGCATTAATCTATAATCCGGGCCAATGAGATAAATGTGCCCCTGCGCGGACGGTGTGAGTAACACCGCTAAATCCCGTTACAAAGCTCGTTATCAATAATGAGGCTAACTAGCTAGCTTTAACGGGCCGCGAGCGGGGGCTAGTTAGCATGATAGCCTGTTAGCTCAGCACCACTCACACACACACGTTCCTCGTTTCAAAATGCCAACACGCAACACTCGCCCGCTAAATGCCTCCTGTCGCAAACCCACGTTGACGCTTTCCACAAAGAGTCGAGCCGAGTGGAGGTTTACGAGCTCCGGGCTGGGGTGGAACGGGCCATCGGTGTTTGCGGGGTTAGCGTTACCTGCCCTTCCGCCTGGCCTTGACTAGAATGGGAGTGTTTCGGAAGCTACTCGCGGAGCTTTAATGTCGTTTTATCCAAGCAAAACAGGTTACGATCCGAGGAAAGCAGGTCACCAGCGGGACGCGGCGCGAGTGTCGAGTAGGAGAAAGGCCTAGCGGTGGTAAATACTTATCGGCCGCTATCTTATTTTTGGTGTCAAGTAAAGTTTGCGCTTACCGTTTGTCGCTTCGCTGTCTGTGGGCGCTCCGCAAAGTGTCAGCTCGGTTGCGCGCGCAGCCCATACGTCACTTCTACTCAGCCCCGAACGACACTTGGGCTTTTTTTTAGTTTAATTAAAAGAGCCACATATGCAGGTCTTTCTTTCTGCTAGTCTTCTTTCGGAAAAGATAATAATAATAATAATAATAATAATAATAATCATCATCTCACTATATGGACAATGATTATTTCTCCGAAAGTTTGTTTTGACAACCTCAAAATTACATTATAAAATGTCTAAAAACGTTGACACTATTTGTCATTTATACTTATTTGTATTTCATTGAAATAATTTGTTTCAACTTATCAATCCAATTTAAATTGAAATGTCAATTTATTTCAAGACGGTGTTGGTTTAGATACAGTGTTATCATTCTATACAATTTATAAATGTTTAGACATGTTGATTTAATCTATTTTTAGATGTACTTTAGAAATATATACAGTATACATAATTTTTATTTTATTCTAATCTATTATTAGATTTCAATCCATGTAAAATTAAATACTGTAATATCTAATTATAAACATTACTCCGCGACCGTTGTGAGGATAAAGCAGATCAGAAAATGAATGGATGGATAAACATCACTATCCTATGCATTTTTTTATTTTATTGTACATTTTTTGAATAGTTATTACATGTACTATATTTGTTATTTTCTCTCTCATTTAAATTACATATTAAGTTCACAGAGCACCTGACCCCGTTGGCCCCTTCCACAGGTGGTAAGCTCAAAAGGAACCACATTGCCTTTTCAGGCTGTGCCCGACCGAGCCCCATGGGTGCAGACCCGGCCATCACGCACTTGCAAACGAGCCTTGCACTAGAGGTGGACCCACGTTACCCGTATCAAGACATGGGAAAACTAGGTCTAATCCTTTACTCACAAACTAAAAGGGAAAAATGCCCAGTTTGTTATAGTGTGTTACGTTTCTGTGGTTGACTGTTTACACTGCTTGTTTCAAAATAGACCGCATTTTTTGTTGCAAGTCAAATGCTGTATGGGTGAAATTGTTTCTTCTCTGGGAAAAAGGCAAGCAGTTTTTATGACACATCCATGAGTTGCTCTCAAGTCACTATGACACATTTAAGTATTTTCCTTATTGTGAAATCAGTCAGCAGTCCTCAAAATGGAACAAAATGAAGTCTTTTTTTTTCTTAGACAGATATACTTTAATAACCAACTGTAGAAGTTTGATGTGGCCCATCCATCCATTTTCTGATTCGCTTATCCTCACAAGGGTCGCGGGGCGTGCTATAGCCTATCCCAGTGGTCTTCGGGCAGTCGGCGGGGTACACCCGGAACTGGTTGCCAGCTCATTGCAAGGCACACATAGACGAACAACCGTCCGCGCTCAGACTCACACCTAGGGACAATTTTGATTTTTTTTTTTTTAAATTAATGTGCAGTACTCAGGTTGAAGTGGCCATTCCAACCAGACTCAGCATTTGGACCGAACGCCACTTTAGGCAATTCATCAAATTGCTAATCTACACTCTGCGGTGTTTACATAACAGGAGGCACGATCAGTTACCACAGTACATACTGGTTTTCCGTGTTTTTGTTTTTATATTATATTTATGGACTATAATAGATTTTTAATGCATATGTTTATGTTTGAGACTTTCGTACTGCTTTAGAATAGGTTTGTGGTAAGACAGTAAGTCGTTCTGATTTCCGTACAAATTCGCCGTAAAAACAAAGAGGCCGTGCAATAGTCTCATTTGTGAGGGCCGCCCTCTAGTGGTTAATTCCATCAACCCCATCTTCCATATTACCAGGAAATAGAAACATTGTTCTCTACTATGTATACTAAACGAAAAGACAAATTAAAACACATTTCTGTTTATTGTCTTATAGTACAATCTCTCAGTGAGACTGAATACAGGATGTAACTACCCGTTCCTTGCATGAGTTCCACCATTCAGTTGCAGTGCCTTTTGCAATCATGCCTTTCCCTCCTGTCTCTTTTGCATTCAAAATGCAAAAAGAACATCTGCATAAAACACCCAGTTGACTCCTTACATTGTAAAAATAAATACATTATCTTGAAACCAACTGGAGTCAATGTATTATATGCAAAAAGAGACCTCGGCGAGCTCGAGCATGTTGGATTTAAGGCAAACGAGCAAATACAAAGGGGGAGCCTTTAAACGTATACACAGTACACTAAAGTATAATAAATTAATCATGCTTTGTGTTCTTCGCATTCCGTAGTCAACCATAATAATAATAATAATAATAATAATAATAATAATAATCATCTCACTATATGGACAATGATTATTTCTCCGAAAGTTTGTTTTGACAACCTCAAAATTACATTATAAAATGTCTAAAAACGTTGACACTATTTGTCATTTATACTTATTTGTATTTCATTGAAATAATTTGTTTCAACTTATCAATCCAATTTAAATTGAAATGTCAATTTATTTCAAGACGGTGTTGGTTTAGATACAGTGTTATCATTCTATACAATTTATAAATGTTTAGACATGTTGATTTAATCTATTTTTAGATGTACTTTAGAAATATATACAGTATACATAATTTTTATTTTATTCTAATCTATTATTAGATTTCAATCCATGTAAAATTAAATACTGTAATATCTAATTATAAACATTACTCCGCGACCGTTGTGAGGATAAAGCAGATCAGAAAATGAATGGATGGATAAACATCACTATCCTATGCATTTTTTTATTTTATTGTACATTTTTTGAATAGTTATTACATGTACTATATTTGTTATTTTCTCTCTCATTTAAATTACATATTAAGTTCACAGAGCACCTGACCCCGTTGGCCCCTTCCACAGGTGGTAAGCTCAAAAGGAACCACATTGCCTTTTCAGGCTGTGCCCGACCGAGCCCCATGGGTGCAGACCCGGCCATCACGCACTTGCAAACGAGCCTTGCACTAGAGGTGGACCCACGTTACCCGTATCAAGACATGGGAAAACTAGGTCTAATCCTTTACTCACAAACTAAAAGGGAAAAATGCCCAGTTTGTTATAGTGTGTTACGTTTCTGTGGTTGACTGTTTACACTGCTTGTTTCAAAATAGACCGCATTTTTTGTTGCAAGTCAAATGCTGTATGGGTGAAATTGTTTCTTCTCTGGGAAAAAGGCAAGCAGTTTTTATGACACATCCATGAGTTGCTCTCAAGTCACTATGACACATTTAAGTATTTTCCTTATTGTGAAATCAGTCAGCAGTCCTCAAAATGGAACAAAATGAAGTCTTTTTTTTTCTTAGACAGATATACTTTAATAACCAACTGTAGAAGTTTGATGTGGCCCATCCATCCATTTTCTGATTCGCTTATCCTCACAAGGGTCGCGGGGCGTGCTATAGCCTATCCCAGTGGTCTTCGGGCAGTCGGCGGGGTACACCCGGAACTGGTTGCCAGCTCATTGCAAGGCACACATAGACGAACAACCGTCCGCGCTCAGACTCACACCTAGGGACAATTTTGATTTTTTTTTTTTTAAATTAATGTGCAGTACTCAGGTTGAAGTGGCCATTCCAACCAGACTCAGCATTTGGACCGAACGCCACTTTAGGCAATTCATCAAATTGCTAATCTACACTCTGCGGTGTTTACATAACAGGAGGCACGATCAGTTACCACAGTACATACTGGTTTTCCGTGTTTTTGTTTTTATATTATATTTATGGACTATAATAGATTTTTAATGCATATGTTTATGTTTGAGACTTTCGTACTGCTTTAGAATAGGTTTGTGGTAAGACAGTAAGTCGTTCTGATTTCCGTACAAATTCGCCGTAAAAACAAAGAGGCCGTGCAATAGTCTCATTTGTGAGGGCCGCCCTCTAGTGGTTAATTCCATCAACCCCATCTTCCATATTACCAGGAAATAGAAACATTGTTCTCTACTATGTATACTAAACGAAAAGACAAATTAAAACACATTTCTGTTTATTGTCTTATAGTACAATCTCTCAGTGAGACTGAATACAGGATGTAACTACCCGTTCCTTGCATGAGTTCCACCATTCAGTTGCAGTGCCTTTTGCAATCATGCCTTTCCCTCCTGTCTCTTTTGCATTCAAAATGCAAAAAGAACATCTGCATAAAACACCCAGTTGACTCCTTACATTGTAAAAATAAATACATTATCTTGAAACCAACTGGAGTCAATGTATTATATGCAAAAAGAGACCTCGGCGAGCTCGAGCATGTTGGATTTAAGGCAAACGAGCAAATACAAAGGGGGAGCCTTTAAACGTATACACAGTACACTAAAGTATAATAAATTAATCATGCTTTGTGTTCTTCGCATTCCGTAGTCAACCAGATCGCCTGGCCAGCATCTGCAGTGGCTAGGCTACAAGTATTCATCCCAAATAACACCTTAAAAAAAAAAAAATCAGTACAGCGGAACCTTCAAATATGAATGTGAGTTTGACCAACATTTTGTGGAAAATGCGCCGCAAAAGTCAAAAATAACTTTTTAGGAAGTTGCCACAAAGGGTATACTGTCAGTGATAACCACAGAAACAGAAAATGGAACTTTCATGACACAGGGATGTGTCATAAATTAATGTAATTGTTATTATGGTAGGTATTATTTTATTCCATTTGTGGTTTTTGGCTCACTCGTGAAAAGCTTGGCAGCTAACGGCATATTTTTATCATGCACGTGTTTTTTTGTACTTTCCATTTCACCACAAGAAATGATTGCAAAGGGTGCGGCTGCTCAGTATAACGAGAAAAAGAATTCACAAAATTGACACTAGACAGATGCAAATGTAAATAGCAAAGTGGCTAATGACAAGCAGTGAGGGACATTTGTGCTTTAAGGCCAAACTCCACTTCTAAAAGGAAACTATTGCCAAGATCATTCACAGATGGTGTATGTATAAACTTTGTAGTTTTTTTTCTTTTTAATAAAATTTTCCATCCATTTTTAGTTCTGCCTTTGTATTTGTGTGTGTGTGTGTGCGCGCGCACGCGTCCGCACCCTTTTGGGGATTCCGCCGCACGTCTGGAAAAAAAGGTGCATTTTAAATGAAAATGAAGATGTCACTGTGCAGTCTCAGTTCATCATGTGGTGCGGACAGGGGTGTACTTGTCTCTATGGTTACGGATGTGCATTTGTGTCATCTCCATTCCCACTTTGTAACTCCCACAAGGAATTTAAAAAAAAAAAAAAAAAACTGCTAAAGAAGGGCGAGAGGCAACCGGTCCTTTCACTGATATTGTCGGTAGTCTCCAAAGGGCGCGGCGGGCATGGGGGCGGGGGCTGGCTCCTCTGCAAACTGAGGGCCTGAAACACCAACACAAATTGTTTGTTTGTTGTCTACTGTATCTTGTAATTCCAGGGCTTTTACTCATAAATTTAGTCATAAATCAAGCCTAGAAAATGCATACTTGGGAAGCATGAAAACAAATTGGTCGGCTTATATTTATACGTTGTTAGGCCATCTCCGTTGTTTTTTTTAATGAGCTTGGTGGAAGGAAATTTTTCTTTTCAAATCAAAAACAAAAATTAACATCTATATGCATATGTAAGGAATAAGTTTAAAAATATACATTTAAAAAAACAAATAATCTACTAAACTAAACATTTTATACATTAAGGAAAAACATTTTTCTTCACTTAGGAAAAAAAAAGTCATATGGGCTGTACTATGGACAAATGTATAAAGTGATATCACAAAAATTAATGGTGGTCCAACTTGCCTGTTGGAAATTGTGAGGAGGCAAACCTAGACAGCATGATTCCGGCGCCCTCTATCAAGGCTAGCAGGATGCCCCCCATAGCCGCAGAGCCCACCATGGCCACTGGTCCATCTGCAAAAAGGGTCAGTTCATGGCTCGACCACAAGTGTGTTGAGGCGGAATCTTTTCAAAAGCGTTTGTAGACTGACTTCTGGCGGCGAGGATGGCTCCTGTCATGGCACCGCTCGTGATGGAGTTCCAGGGATCCTCCTTCCCGCGTACCTTCACCAGGCCGCAGTCGATCATGGAGAAGAGGCCTCCCCACACTGCAAAGCTACCTTAAAAAACGCCAGAGACATCGTTTGTAGATGGCAAGAGCATAATTCATGAATAAATCTTACCTCCAAGCTGTGGAGCTCTGGTCTTGATAGCAGTCATGCTGCCTCTCATTCTGTGATTCATTCCCTACAGAACACAGCGTCAATAAAAACACTTAAAGAGTCTGAAATGAAAAACTTTCAGGGCACATATTATGAATAAATTGACAGTTTAATGTTTCTTGGGTCTGGTAGGACCCAACCGATACAGATTTTTTTTTTTTTAGGACGATTTCGATATCCGTCAGAATAAAATTCCAATAACCGATTAATCAGCTGATTATCAGAGTATAATTTCGTCACTGCCCTGTGAAAAACATGAATGCCCATTTTTGTGATTTACATTTTTTATGTTAATGGGATGCCCGAAACGCGGACACCCCATCAATGTAAACATTTAACAGTCAAGCAGTGAAATTACATCCAAACAATCAAACCTGTTTCTTTTTCATAAATTAACATTATACAGTACAAAATGTATATTTATGTTTGTATTCTTCTTCTTTATAATTATATATATTTCCATATCATCCACGATTAGCGGGGGTACACTATACCACCCTTATACCAAGTTTCTACGGCCATGACTCAGAGGATAGGCTGTGTGAAGATCAAGAGCCACTTACAGGCAACGCTCAGAGTTCGTTCGCTAGATTACACAGTCTGAAACACTATCAGGCAGAGACACCCACAAGTCAAAGCCAAAAAGAGGTAAGCAGAGTCGCAGTGAATTTTGTTTCCCTCATGTGGTTACGGGTAGTTGCATGAGACGGTATTGGACCCGCAAAACAAAAAAGGTATAAAAAGTCATATTTCTTGATCCTTGAGATATTGTAATGACAGCATACCACAGTCAAGTTCTTGAAATACTTTGGAACCGTTATGAATCATGAAAAAAAAAAAACTGTCTCTTTCGGTTTAAGAACCAGAGTCGAGGGTACTTTTTGAGGAAGCCGTTATATGCCACCAAGGGAATGTCTCTGACGCTCATGTGATTATGTTGATAATTTTAATGAAACAACTATGCAAAAGTCATCATGAGATTACACGGTACAGTGTTGTGAGTGGTTTTACCGAAGGTGCGTTCCTGAAGCCTTTTACTGCTTGGAATATTCCACCTCCAATGGCCCCCATGGTGAACGCACCCCCACAGTCGTCCACAATCCTCCAGGGACTGAAAACATTTAGAAATAATTCAAATTCCATGTACAGGAAAACATCGCTGATTCCATCGGGCTGTAAAAATTATTCAAATAACTCAAATTATTTGATTACAATAAATGTGTCTATCTTAAACTCATTTTTCGATATGGAGTAATGCTATCGCAGGCATGTGCAACACTCCTCACTCATTTCACACTGAAGCGAAAGTACAATTTGTATCTCAACAGCACATCTACAAATCACCAACACAGAAAGTTATGTATCGATGTTGGTTAATTTAATATAGCCTACCCCACTAGTTAGAACGCATTGTAGTGCCCTAACAAGTGGTCAAGAATAGACACAGACGCCGCTTTATTGACCAAATGGTCAGAACACAAACACATAATAAGGATGCTCATACAGAAGCTGCCAATGTCCAGAATTCACTCCTTGATTTAGGCAGTTAACAGACAGCTAACTCTGACCTCCCATTCGCTGACACCCACATCACTTACCAAACCAGCCCTCAACTTCTAAACCCATGCACAATCAAGTCACAGATATTAAAGGGAGGAACGGGAGGATGGTGACCATAAATGGACAAAAATAAAACTTGCATCTCAATAGTAATGCAAGCATTTTTTTTTTATCCAAATACTCAAATACTTAATTCTAGAACTATTCTATTGCTGCAGCCTCAATTCACGAATTCACCCACTTGCCATTAGAGAAGGACATTAGATTTGTTTTCAAGGACTATGTATGCATAGCAAAGTGGCTAATGTGCAATATATGATGTGACCGAGCAAGACTGCGGCAAGATTTATGACTTGCTTGACATTGAGTAGGGACTCAATTTGACTTATTTGGGATGTGCATGGAACTTTAAAGTTATTGGAAGCTGCGCAGAAATGACTTACCCCCGCCTCTGTTAAACAGTCATTAAATCGTTATTGGCATATTTTGTCATGTTGCGCAATCAGGTAGTCGCAGGTTGGCGGGGGTAGCCGGGTTAGCTTATCAAACATCTACAGCTAACACGTCCTCCACTAGACGTCATTATAGGAGCTCAATGTGTCACATTCGTTGGTATTGCCGTTTGTGAGCAAACAGTGAGCGAAGTTATCGAAAAATTACGTGATGTCATCTTAATTTGTACAGGAAGGGGGGCAAGTCCGCAAGGTCACCACAACGTGCTTTTAGCCACGATGTCACGCGGCTAACACAATGTAACGTCAGTTTAGCATCAATGCTAACAGCAGTAAACGAGACGATTTCTGCTGAGTCACGTGGGGGGCGTGGGTAGGGGATAAGACAAACTCGCTTGAATGAGATCCTACACCATGCTGCGCTACAGAAAAAAAAATCCATTGTTATTTTCGCTGAAAGGACTCACCACGGCTCTCTGGCATATTCCTCCATTTTGTTCTTCTGCCGTTTCCTCCCGTGCCGGAGCCAGAGTGTGACGACTGAGTGACGCTATGACGCAACACCAGGCGCTTAAAGGGGCCTCCCGGTGAATAAACAATGGTGGGAAACTGAAAAATCGCCAAAATGTGACACTGAGGTAAAATGTATCCAGTTTAACACCTAATTCAAAAATAAGTAAATATCAGTGTGAATAAAACGTATTATAAGTTAATTAGTATTTCATATGTATGTGCCTACTATTTTGTTTCTCATTACAAAGTAATCATTAACACTATTATTGTTATTATATTTTCATGTCATTTATGACAGTATTTTCCTTTTTACTTTTTATTATAACGTGATTACACTGTATTTTCCGAACTCATTGTTGAATAAAATTATTAAATGAAAATATTTCTGGATATAAATCACACGAGTTATCCAAATGAATACTTTAAAAAAATGAAGGGTAAATGGACATCTCATTCGACACATTCATGGAGAAGACTGGTCCTTGTAATACTTTGAAAAGCATTTTTAAGACATGACCACACGAGCCGAGGTTTTTGTGTGTGCATATTTTTAACTGCATAAGTCATAGCACACACACTCCCCGTTAAAGTTCGCCCCCAATGTTTTCATTCCTTCCCAATCAAACATTGTTGCTGGTCAGAGGAACAGCACACACAGCAGCAGACAGAGAGCAGCGACAGATTGGCCAGCAGCCGGCTATTAGGAACCACAACGGAATGAATTACAGCCCAAGCCTCCATAGAAGAAATGACCAAATATAGACATTTGGGGAGATGTAAACTGGCCTTCTGCTGCTGTTCTTCTTGTCTCCACACTAGACAGCTTCCACCCTGCTCACTTCGGCAAACAAACTATGCAAAACCATCAACGTGATAATACTTTGCAATAGATGTGAACAGAGCCTTTCAGACTTGGTGGTGGTAATGAAGTAAAGATGAACGACATGTATGCATATTTCAGGCAAATGGAATTTCCTCAAAAAGTGTGAATGAAGTCAAAGAGATACAGCCATTGAGTCAAAATGATAATGGCATTAATTTGTTGTCATGAAAACCTCATATCTCCATTATTTTAGTCATGCAATTAAAAGAAAATGGACTGAAACATTTTGATTTATTCTTTTTAATCCAAAGACAAACATTAAAAATATATATTTGTATTTTAAAAATTGGAAACTTTTCTGATTTCTCTTCTTTGTACCCAAAAATGACACAGCAATCTGATAGGATGCCTCGTAAAATGCCATTCGGAACTGCTAAGTAGCTAATCACATAATAGCTATTAGCAGTTAAGCAAGTCTATGTTGGAATTTAAAAAAATCGAAATAGTTGTATTCATGTCTTTTTTTATAGCTCCAAATTTTCTGGGATATAACATTTTTTTAATTGTGTTTTTTTGCCAAGATTTTCAGACATTCCAAAAATATATTCTGGAACATTTTCTATTCTCTTTTCTTTTCAATTCAAACGTTTAGTGAAACATTTGCTTTTTAGGTTTACATCAAAAATTGTTCAAAAACTATTTCCAGTGTTTTATTTCAACTCAAATGTTTCTTACTGTAGAAAAAAACCCTTCAGATTTTCTTGTATTTTTTCAAAAACAACTATCCAAATTATTTTGGAGAGACATCCCCCGCAAAATCTTGATGTACAAAAATGTGCATTTTTTTCCCCTTTTAATCTTTTTCTTTTAAAAAAACAAACCCTTTTTAAATCCCAATTTTTTCATCTTATTATCCAAAATTGTTTTGAATCATTGAAACATTTTATTCAATTAATAACATTTATTAATGCCATCTTTCTATCATCACAGTAGGATATATCAGTATTTAAAAAAATAATGAATGTTTTTTTAAAAATGGGGATGAAAACACAATGCTCAGAAAATGTTGAATGATTAAATAAGAGCTGTTAATAATCAAACCAATTGGTAATGAATTGCTTTTGTGAGTCAACAGCAACATAGTAAAGCGTTTTATTGAAGACATACAGGCTCCGTTAGAAAGGTGTGTCATCGCAAAATGGAAAAAAATAAATCTAGGTTACACAAAGAGGAAGTGCCATAACGTCATCAAAGAAAAGACCTTCACTCAAAAGTTATCAATCAACAGGAAGCTTGATATCAACCTCATAGCACATACTGTAGCTATATTACATTGACATTACATACGATTATCAATTACGCCAGCTAAAATGATTCTGTACAACACTTATGAATTTGTACTTCCTGATAACTCGTAATTAAAACTCCTTTGTGGCGCTTTTCCAAATGAACTTTGCCTGAGATTTTTTTGACATGAGGCACTCAGTGCTTGGTGTTCTTTTTCCCGGAGCCACATTATGTTTTTGTTTTTTTAATTGGGCCATCGTGACGATGTATTCCCTGTTGTTTTCATCCCAGTTTGGACAGATTAACTGACAGTGGTTCAAACGACTAAAGTGGGGGACACACACGCCACCAAATGGTCCAAATTTGAGCACTTTTCCCCAATTCCGATCAAAGTCAGCACAGGCCAGAATATTGAATGTGTCTAAAAGATTACCTTCGGGGGTTATACTGTGGTATGAAGTGTGTCAAGAGGGATTTTTACTTCCTGATCCGCTCAGAAAAAGTTCAGTGTCGACAATTTTAAATGTTGAAAGCGGGGTACACGCATAATGACAATTCGGCTGAATTTGAATATTTTCCTTTTCTGCCGATCAAAGTCAGCAAAGGCCTGATTATTGGATGCCTCTCAAAGATTATCCTGAGAAATCATTTTATGGTGTGGGATGTGCTAAGAGGGAATTTTATTTCCCGATCAATCGCCAATGTTGAACTTGTTCAATATGTACCAAGGTCAAATCCTTACACGTGTGTATTCAACAAAGAGTTGGGACATGGACTCCAGGATTTTGACACAAAAAATGGAGATCAATTATCAGCTAGCCTGGCTTCTTCTATTTCTTTTCCTACTACTTCTCTTTCTCAATCATGCTGCCCTAAAAGTTCAGTCTTTGTACGACGACGGATATCCAGTTTCGGGGTCGAGACTTATGATTGTCTGTTGATATATGCGTTGTGTTTTGTTGGCCATTTCAAGAACACCACACATGAAAATCGCAGTAATACTGTAATGTTTTTTTTTCCTCATTACGCGTGTACACCATTTTCACTGTTTTCTCAGGCACTTGCATTCATACGCGAGACAATATGTTGTATAATGGACTTCATCTAGTACCTATTAGTGCAAATGACCAGCAAAGAGCGATATGAATCCATGACTGCAAAATGGACAACTGGCAAGAGACCATCGTGGCCCCTGTTCTTCACAAGGGTCCTTTGGTCCAGTATTCCGTGGGAAGTACTCAGGGTAAAAAGGCGGCCTCATCGTCAAAACTGTCATTACCGCAAGATGGACCCTCGACCCGAGGGAGGGTTTGTCTTCTTGCGGCGAGATATCCGTTCGACCGTGTTTCTTACGTTCCAGCCACTAGGAAAATCACTGCAGCCACTTGGGTACAGGTACCTGTTGGGGGAAGCAAAACGTATAAATGGACTCTGCATGTGGAAATCAATAAAGTGTTCCACTACGGCTATATCATAGAAATTTGGGTTTTCTAGTCACAACTTTGCATTGACGTTTAAAGTTTGAAATTGGTGAACCATTAATAAGGTGTTTTTGCCATCTTATCTTACAACCGACCAATTTACAAATGAATTCTGAATTGTTCGTCTGCTGCTGCACTAGACTGCAGCAGTCAAATGTCCGTCCAACAAAGCAACACAGTCTTTAAATGAGAAAAATAATTCACTTCCCTGTCAATTTAGCATGTATGATTTTCTCTCCAGAATTCAGTCATTTATTAATTGTCCTGCTATTTTGCTGTTCAAATTTGGATGTTCTCCGCTTTAACGTGGTTCCAGCCAGACTTGTGTGGAAAGTGTAATTGATCCTTCAAGCACATAAGTGCATGATTTAATGCGCTAGCTGTGTCATTCTTAGGTTAACTTAGCATTTAACATGGTTTCTCCATCTTTTCTCATCATCCCTTTGTGAAGTAATCAACACTGTAAAGTAAAAACTCAATTAAAGATACCATTTAATGCTTTCGGTTAGGACAGATTTAGGCCTTCAAACGTCCACAAATCAAATAAAAAACAGACAAAGGCAAAATAATTTCAAAACTGCACAAAACGTTTTTGTATGAAATGAACAGCCAGATCAAAATGTCCCTTTGTCATTTGTGAACATAAAATGCAGTTACAGTAAGTTATCGTTCTTTTTCTTTTTTTTCAGTTAACAAAAATATTTTTCTGTCCTACGGTAGTTTTCATTATTTTGAGCAGTTCTGTTAACTACAATAGCGTTGGTTCTGTGAACATTGGATGTACCTTCTTGAGTTGTTCGATGTTGCTCCCCCTAATGGAGGCGAGCAGCTGATCCCTGGAGTTCTTTGCGCCCCCTCGGTTCTTCCCATCCAGGCTCCTCCGCGAAACCGGAGTCAAAGAGTTCCTCAAGGAGTCCACTTCCAGCATGAGAGGCGGAGGAGGTGGGGGCGCACCCCCAGGTGGGGGTGGGGGCGGGGGCGGTGGTGGACCAGCCCCGTCTCCCTTCTTGGGGCTCAGTTTAGGTGAAGGCATGGGCGAAGGCATGGGGGACGGTTTTGGAGACGCCTTTGGAGAGGTCCATGTGGTGGAATTTCTGGAATACAGAATAGGTCTGTGAGTATTGTTATATACGTTATACAGATGTTGCAGCGCCGTCTGTACTCAGATATCAGTTGCTTAAAGGGCAATAACGCTGTTAAGTATATGCTAATTGTTAGCTCGTGTACCAATGGAGTTTCCCATAACAGAAGAGAAGTGTAATTACTGTTCATAACGTGGTATTGTATTGAATATGTGTCTTTAAGTGGTGTGGCCTGGCGAATGACATCAGGGGCTGAAGTCAGGATGGCTCAGTTGGGCAGATCAGTCTTGATGTGGGAGTCTGGATGTGAGTTGTGGCCTACAGCAGCTCCTTGCAGATGTTGTCCTTTTGAATTTGTGTGTTCAACTGTTTGTTGCGTTCAGTAAAGTGCTGCATGAAATTGTACTTTTTACTTATACTTTAAAAAAACAATTAAAAGATGTTTTTGGTCACACTGCAACAATTAAATGGCCCTGCTCCTTCTGGTGTGTTCACCTTAGCCAGTATAAGACAAACAGATATATGGTTTAATCAGATGTTTTGATGAATCCCACTTAGCCTTCTAGACAGTCCTTGCCTGTATGCAGAAGCCAATCATATTGCAAATGGTTTGACCTGCTTAGACCTCAGTGGGTAGCTTCATTTGGACAAAGTGGTCCTTTGATACCCACTATTAACAATACAGTCCCCTTTGTTTGGCGGCGTAATTCTTCGGTCTATGCTATTAGCGGCAGGAATGACTCCCTATCACTGTATTAGATCATACCATTCCCATTACACACCTATGGGAGCCTCCGCCACCCGGCTTGGGCACTTCCAGAGTATCCTTCTTGTCGGTTCCATTTCCGGCCTGGGCCTGCTTCTGCTCCTGTAAACGCCTCTGACGCTGGCGGTCCATGTTACGACTTAGGATGTTGGTAGTGGTCATCCTGGGCCCGGCCAGCTCGAAGTGGTAGCCCAGTTTAAGCAGGGTGGTGTTCTCTTTCAGCACCTTGATCATCTCCATCTCCGTCTTGCCTCCGCAGACGTGCCGCTGGTTCTGGAAGCGGAGCTCAGTGAGGGTGGTGTTGTAGCGCAGCGCTTGTATGAGGGCCAGGATGCCCTTGCCGGTGAGATGGTTGGAGTCCAAGTTGATGCTGGTGACGCTGGAGTTGTGGTGCAGCGTGCCAGCGACGGCGTATGCCACGTGGTCGTCGGCACGGCAGTTGGCCAGCGCCACCTTCCTGACATGGGTGTTGCAGCGCAGCGCCTCGGCCAGCTCGATGAGCGTCTTGGTCTTGATCACCTCGGAGTTGTTTACGTTGAGCTCCACCAAGGACGGGTCGTCGCCTCGGACCTGCTCCAGGAGCTCATCGAACATGCTGGCGTCTTCGTCGGCGACATCTTCCTCCTTCGTTTTGGAGGTCGGGGCCACGCAGTTGGTGAGTTTTTCTCGGGTGTCAACTTTCTGCTCTTCTGCTTTCTGTTGCTTCAAGTGATCGCTGTGGTTGAGCAGTTCTTCACCTCTTCTCGTTCCATCCTCCTTCTCAGAGGCTTGCCGTTGCACTCTGCGAGCCGCCTTCTTTTCCTTATCCTCATCCTGAGGCTTCTTCTCCTCGGGAGTCAGGTTCTCCTGTGATTTGTTCTGCTTCTCCAGCATCCTGGAAACCAGTCCCTGTGTCCTGAAGCTGTCGGATCGCCGAACCCGCTCCCTGCCTGCTTCCTTCTCGCTCTTCTCCCGTAGCCTGGAGATAATGTCCTTGGTCTTGGTGTCATCTCTTCTCCTGCAGTCCTCCCTACGGGTGTCCTCCTTCTTCTTCTCCTGGAGCTTGGATATCACGTCCCTTGTTTTGCTCTCGCGATTGTCTCTCTTGTCTGTCATCCTGTTGTCCTCACAGGCTGTTTTCTCCTTGCAACCATCCTTTAGGTCTCTGGAGAGCTGACTTTGACCCCCTTTTGAGGATTCTGGAACTTTCTCGTCGCCATCATCAACTTCGTTTTCTCCTCGTCCTTGGACTTCAGTGGTGTCGTTGCACTTCTGGCTCAGGTCCGTCTTTCTCGGGTAATCCTGTTTCCGGCTTTCCTTCTTGGGTTGAGCCTGTGTGAGGGAACAAATATGAGCATGTTTAATTCACAGTTGAACCAGACCACAGAATTTAATGCAAGCCAAGCCTAAAGTGGAGGACACATGTAACAACTGATAACATCTTAATCAATTCGTTGACCATGAGGGACTTCGCACATGACAAGGATTTTTTAAAAATCCTGTTCATACTTCTCCTATCAGGTGTGGCGTACTCCAGATGACTAACACAAGACATCGCACGCATGACATAACCATTGACAATCATCTCTTTCCACAAAAAGTACATCTGTAATGCCAAGACTGACCTGTGAGAGGCAGTATGGTGGTACAGGGCATCCAAATTGTAATAAATAAAAAGAAGAAGCAAGAGAAAAAGCTAGGCTAACAGTTAACATTGTTTCGTGACAATTACAGAGTCTGTGGCCCAGGCAAACTTTATGTTCACCACACAAATCAATACATAAAGACTTTTAGAATCGTCTGCTTCAATCTTTTTTTTTTTTTTTTTTTTTGTATCCTACCCCAATGATTTCAGAGCATTTCAGACACGTTTGACAATTGAGTCCAGGTTTTCAAAAAAGATATAATTGTAATTCCCCCCCACCCCCTCCGATATTGAGATTAGGATTTAATATGGGATTATTTTTCAAGGACCTCTTCCCATTAATTTTGTTAAACAAAAGTTGGGAAAAGTTGCTTCAATCCGCCCTGGTGATCTGTTTGTGTTAACCTCGCTTGGAGCAAGCTCAGCCTCTGCGTCCCTTTACGACCGTCCGGCTTCTCATCCGTCTGCGACACGCCATGTGTGTTTATAGTGGCCATCTTTTTTTTTTTTTTTTTTTTTTTTTTTTATATGGCTCAGGTTTGCCAAGTGTTTGATTTGTGATCCCCGCCGTGAGCCAGGCTAGCGGACGCATCCTTAAAAGGCAGTGAGCGTAGGAGCGATCAACCGAGGAATTCCAGCAGGGCCATGGATTAAGGAGCCGTACGCCCAACTGAGTGCACAGAAACTCTTCGACAATGGACCGCAGTGCTTCAAATCAAATCAAATCAAATCAAATCAAACAAAAGATCATTAAAAAATATATGTACAACATTCAAAAGGGGGCGGTTGCTTGCGAGGAGTTGAATGTCAAATGTAATCAGGCCTCGGAGGGATAAACAATATTCTGGGCGGCCCGTTGGGGATCTGATGGATCCAGCTGGCCTCTTGCTTCAATCCACCCACACAAACAACACATGAGGTCTCAGTCCTTAAATGCATCCTTCGTTTTCTATAAAGCTTGTCCTCGTTTGGGTCATGAGGTAGCTGGAGTCTATACCAGCTGACTTTTGGGGAACGAAGCGGGATCCACCCTGGCCTGGCTGCCAGCCAAAATCACAGGAGACACATTGACATCTAACCACTAATGCATCTTTTTGCTATAGCTTTGTCCTGCATATCCCAGATGACTTTTAGCGAGAGAAGTGGGATCCAAACTGGAATTGTCCCAAGCCACTCACAGGGCATATTCCCCTCCTAAAATAAAAAATCAATTAAAACTCCTTCCATCTGTTTTCTATTGTGAATCTCCTCATTAGGGTTGTAGGTGAGCTGGAAACTATCCAAGCTGACTTTTGGTGAGAGAATTGGGGTAGAGGTTCAAATGGTCATTCGCTAATCAAAGTTCAGACTCCCAGTTCACACCGATAGACAATTTAGAGTCTTTAATTCAAGCTGACTTTTGGTGAGAGAAGTGGGATCCACACTGGAGTGGTCACTCGTCAATCTGAGGCAACATATTGTCAAACATTCACATTCACACCAATGGACAATTTAGAGTTTCCAGTTACACCTGACGTTTGATGAGTGGAAGCGGTCAGCCAATCACATGGCACATGCAAGCAAATAACCATTCAGACTCACGTTCGTGCCAGTGTTAAAATAATTTGGGGGTTTTCATTTTAGTTAGTTTTAATTCATCTTCACTTTTGTTTTCAAATTCACTTAGTTCTAATTAGTGTGAGGAGCAAGTTTGTTAATTTTTATTTTTTCAGAAAACGGGGGTTGTTTTGGTTTCGTTTTCGTTTTATTTGTTAAAAAAATAAATAGAAGAGATGTCGAGTGCAAAATATTTTTTTTTAAAAGAAAGGTCACAAAGTACTGGGATTGTGGAATAAAGTAAATGACAATTCTCAAACGATTCTCAGACTGTCCTTCGATAGTTAGGGATCTACAATACCGAAATAAATACATTTGAAAGGAACCCAGGAAGCACATGTATGATATGAATGAATAAAAATGAAACTATAATTCTAGTTTTATAAACATACTATATAGTTTTAATTTTGTTTGCACTTTTCGAAAAAGCTTTTTTGTTTTGATTTCATTTTGTGAATGAAAATATTTTGACTATGTTAGATATTTTCTTTAGTTTTCGTTAACTATAATAAACGTGGTTTAAAACAAAGGACAATTTGGAGTCTTCAATTCCAGCTGACCTTTTGGTGGGAGAACTGGGATGCACCCTGAATTGGCCACCAGCCAATCGCAGGCACATCACTGACACTCGCACCTATGGACAACTTCAAGACGTGAACCTAACATGAATATTTTGGGGATATGGGGAGCAGAAGCAGAAAGATCGGAGTTGAGATTCAAACCCAGAACCTCAGAACTGTGAGGCAGACACGCTAACGTTTGATATGCAGTATCTCAAATAAGACGCAAAACAACAGGACTGTACCTGGAGCGAGTCCTCTTTGTGGCTGCTTTTGGCGTTCTGGTGGTTGTTTTTGCCTGCGACAGGCTCGCCTCGAAGGCTCACCTCACCGTCCTCCGGGTTGACGTCGGGCACTTTCATCATGTCTTTCTCCAGCTCCTCCATCTCCTCCGGAGAGAGCGTGGACAGCAGGGTATCCAGGTCCGGATCCTCACTCACCTGCCGCCCCATCCGGGTTAGGCCTCTCACTTTCCGTCTGGACATACTTCGACAAGATCTCGTTTGAAAACTGCCAAAATAATAAATCAGGATAGCAAGTAGCTTTGTGGCCAAAATATTCCCATACGTCCCAGAAAGAGCGAGGCGTGGATCCCCGTTTGGACTCACATGCTTGCAAAGAGGGCGGCCGGTGACGAAGGGCTGCTGAGAGGCTGGGACATTCCTTGGAATCCTGGGAAAGTGCATGTCCATGTTTAGAGGACGGCGCGCTCCTTTAAAGGGAATGGGAAGGGCTGCAGTTTACTGAGGTGCCAGATGAGTTAGTGTACACACAATTCCTCTCATTACACAACTGCTATTTTTGTTCATTCCGGATTTGGTTTACTTCGTTTTTTTGAAGGGATTGGGGGGTGGGAAGATCACTTCAACGTTTGGGAATGGGCAATAGCGATGACATGTATTGCACCGATGCACAACAAATAAGTATGGCGATGCCTTGAGATACAAGTTTAGGTACTTCTGTGACCAACTCATTTGTATCTCAAATGACCTTTCGCCCTTGAAATGAACGGAAATGCCATGAACCTATTCAAGTCTCCCATATAAAACCAACCCCAAAAAAGTAATGTGTTTGTTTATGAAGACAATTAGGACTACAGTTTATCAGAGCATTAGAATGAAAAGAATTGAACAGTTCATATCCCAATTTTTGCTTAATTCCAAGGGACTTGACATGTTGCTTTATTGTAAAACTACAAGTTTGTTCAGCATAATGACTCGGTCCTGCTAAACGTTACCTTTAAAGTTAACTAGTAAAATAAATAAATAAATTGCATACTGTACATATATTACCATTTTATTCCTGAAATGCTTTTACTGGAATAAAAAAAAAATACATTTCCTGCTCATAGAGATGACTCAATGACTTTTTCTCTTTAAGATCAAGACGAGTTAAACCTCATAAATGCAGATATTTTTAAATGTAAAGTAAATGTACGTACAGTAACATGTAACATTCATCCATCCATCTGTTTTTTTTTTTTTTAAATCCGCTTATCCTCACAAGGGTCGCGGGCGTGCATGGGGCCTATCTCAGCTGTCTTTGGGGAGTAGATGGGGGACACCCTGAAATGGTTGCACATGTAATCAAACATTCTTTTCTCCATGGATGGAAAGTGGAAGTGGACACTTGATTTGCTGCCATTTGCAACATGGCCACTTGAAGCTGCTAAAGAGCACAACACACTGGCCCTTAAATATATCTTCTAAGTAAACACTAGTGGCAAGTAAAAATCATTAGAATAAAACAGGACACAGACGACATACATTCCAAAGTTAAACTTTATGTCATTAGAAATAAATTCTTCACTCATGTTATATATTACAATGTCATAGCTTCCATTTTAGTTTTTTCCCAACAAGTTTTATAAGACACACGCAATCAAGAGGTTAAAAAAAAAAACAACTAAAAAAACAACAACTAAAAGACACTGAGGAATTCCTAAGTGGAGTACAGGTTAAAGCGTTCAAACATTTCCAGTGTGCTTTACAATGGCTCAGTAACTCTGGACATAACACATTTTGCTCTCACCGACTAAAATACAAATCGAAGATCAACCACATGAGCGGCGGTGAGAATAAGAGAGGAAAACTGCAGTTTGCCAAATAAACGTAAGGGTATAAACCTTTGAGATTTTTTTTCCCTTCACATTATGACGAGTATTGATCCGATTGCCTAAAAATGCTACTAGAGGTCAATTTCATGACATTGGAAAGCCAGAATATTGTTACAGTATCGTCTTCAAAAACAATCTTGTTAAAACACCAGAAAACAGATGAGGAGTGGGATTACAAAATATGGACTTTGATGTATGACCCATTAAAATGAATTTACACTGCAGAGCCAAGTGCTCAATTCCGATTGAATGCCGACAGTGGATAGAAAAAGTCTACACACCCCTCTTCAAGTGCCCGGGTTTTGTGATTAAGAACAACAAAAATAAATAATAAAAGCTTCAAGACGTTCACCACCATTAAAAACAAAATATTTTCGAGAGGGAAAGTAAAAACACAACAACTGAAGTACTGCGGTCACACCAGTGTGCACACCCTCATATTAACAGGGATGTGGCTGTATTCAGAGTAAACCGATCACATTCAAACTCCTGTCAGCACGCTGCTTCTCTCCCGAAATGAAATTCATCTTTTCTTGTACGCTCACAAACACTTGGCCATTGAACAGTAGTTGTGTTCCAGATGTCCTGTTTTGTTGGTGGTAAATGCACCTCGTTCAGTCAAAAGTCCAAGTGTGTTTTTTTACTTCTCTTGCAACGCGGCTACTTACGGCCCGTGTAGTCTTGTGCAAATACTCTTAAGTCAGTGGTTCTTAACCTGGGTTCGATCGAACCCTAGGGGTTCGGTGAATCGGTCTCAGGGGTTCGACGGAGCCTCTGCCATGGAGGGTAAGACATGGCCGACTCAACATGTCAATTAGTTATGACACGCCCGCTTGGCCATCACTGGCTGCAGATGATCACATGACATTGCTTGTCCAATCGGTGCTGTGGGACATTTAGTTTGCTTAGTAGTCAGTGTGACTGTCGTGATAGTACGCCTTACAATTTAAAAAAAAAAAAAGGATACTTATCTCTTGAAATTGTATTCACTTTTTTCTGTTTTTAATAAATGTTTTTTTAATGTCTTGAACTTGTAAAAAAAAAATCAAATTTTTATTTTTCATTATTGAAGGGTTCGGTGAATGTGCATATTAACTGGTTGGGTTCGGTACCTCTCAGAAGGTTAAGAACCACTGGTCTAAGTTGAGTTGACGTTGCACCGTTCATATACAATGCTAGTGGGGTGTATTTTTTGGTTGCCCATGTGCCACTTGACCCTCGCAGCGTAAATCCAGTGTTAGTTTCAGGGCAATGGTGAGGCGGAATGTTGTGTGTCCAGTTCAAAAATTCAAAGCAGCGTAACTAAGCAGCAACTCCCCTGACTTGATATGTTACACCAACAATCATTGCAACAAATATTCAACACGGACGTCAAGCTAGCACATCCTACTTTGACTTCAATGCAAGTGCAGTTCTACTTCATTTTGGGAAGGAGAAAAGAAAGGAAGTATGTAGCATGCTGACGCTGGTCAAGGTGCAACTAATAGAAAAACTTCGACCGACAAATGAAAAACAATGCAGTGCTTCGACTAATGAGAGAATTCGAAGTAAGCATAAGGTAAGCATTCGGTATTTCGAGCAGCGACGATGGCATACGTACCGGCAATAGCAGCGCCACACTGGAAAGAAAACAGCACTTCTAAATTCACAACTTTACATTTTGTTATTTTGGTCTGGGGAAAGTTAGCATGTTTTTTTCCCCCACAGAGTAAAGATCTCGCTTTATTCTCGTTTTTATTCGTAAATATTATGACCTGTTCTTGTGAAATCATAACTTCTTATAATACTATTTTTTTTCTCATCAAATTAGAATTTTTATTCATGTTAAGATAATGACAATTGCGAAAGAAGACAGGTTTTGCAGCAGAAATGAATGTGAAATGACGACGAGTGGAAATTGGTCATAACATGCTTTGCTATTTTTCTTGTGGAATAGTTACGAATTGATTCTAGTATCATCGCATCTTATCTCTCATGTTAAATGACATCTTTCGTTCAACTTCATTCTATTTTTTCCTTTGTAAAATAACAAACTTGTTCTTAATGTATTTGGGTAAAATGAAAACGTATTCTTTTGGAACGTGAAAGAATGAAAATGGACTTCTGTCATCACTTTGTTTGTTGTAAAATGATGCACTTTTCTCATCGTGTTGAAACTTTGCTCATACAACATTTTTGGTAAAAATGAACTAATCATATTTTGACATATAATCTTACAACTTTTTTTTTATCACGTTAATGACCATTCTTTGGTCACTTGGTTCATTGTGAAATGCTTAACTTTCTGCTCTGTAAAATAGAACTACAGAAAGTATTGAAGAAATATATCAATTTCCGTCGTTTTATAGTTTGGCTCTGAAATGAACAGTGTGAGAACTTTTTTTTGCTCAGGTTCCAACTTCGTTGTCTTTGTTTACGCAAAAATGCGGCATTATGACTATTCCCATTAAAATGACAATTTTTTCAGATTACAGTTTAATCTTGTTATAACTTTTTCATTCGTAAAACGATAGCTTTTAAAGTTAAATTGTGAGGGGGTTTTTAATGGCTTTGCTCGTTGTAATGTGACTAACTCGTAATCTTGCAACTTTGTTCTTATTATTTCCTGAAAAAAATACTTCTTTCAGTTCAATGGCAACTTTTACTCATAATAGTAATTTTTTATTATATATTACATATTTATGGTATTCTATTATAACTACATCTTTGCTCTTTTGACATCTTTATAAACAAAAAAATTAACTTCTGATTTCTAGTAAAATTTCTGACTTCATCCCTCCCTGACTTTCACTTCCACCAACATTTGTCTTGTTCTTTTTTTAAAACGTTTCGCATAATATTAAGACTTAGTTCTCATGAAAAAAACTTTTTTTTCCTAAATTTTTCTTTTCAGCATGGCACTTGAAAACTGCTTTGTACCAAAGCCATTACTCTTAAATGACAGACATCATGAAATCATATTTGTGGATCAGTCACAGAGATGAGCTAGTGTGTTGCTTCATGTCACATTTACACTACTTGACAGCAAGCGTCAAAATGTATTTGGGGAAAGGATAATAGAACGAAAAAAAAAAAACCAAAAACAACCAAACGATGGAACGTCACAACGTACATACCCTGTGATCCCAGTAGCGGTGTACAACTCATCCAAACATTTCAACCTGTCAAATATTTGGATGCACTTTCCCATCTTCTGGGCGACTTTGGTTCACCAAAACCATTTAACAATAGGAAAGTCAAAGCGCAGCGGGTTAACGAGGCCACTTTCTAGTCAGATTTACTGCAGCTTGGGTCAAAGAAAGAGTCTTTTCAACGGCTGACCACACACTGTGCAATCACACTCAATTTGCAAAAGGGAGGACACAAGTGGAAATGTTGTTAGACTTCAAAAAACTAATATATTATAGAATTTTTATCTTTATGCTGAATGAACACTAAAGCATTTTTTGTTGAGGTGTGTGCGAGATGTCTTTTCTTTTTTTTCAACAGTCCCCTTTCTCCCTTCGCTGTCACTGACCACTTTCAATAAATGTGTGTGTGTGTGTGTGTGTGTGCGTGTGTGTGTGTGTGTGTGTGTGTGTGTGTTTACGTGATCAGTGACCAGGATACTGCGGAGGAGAGTACGGTGGAGGAGCTGAAAAACAGAGAAAACATTTATGGTCAGGGATTCACAACATAGCGGTGCAATAATCAATGGACAGGTCATCCATTCTCAAATTATTGGACAACTATTTTGCAAATCGTTTTAAGACATTTATTTAAAATGAACAAATCCTCAGAATTTCCACCTATCTCCGGGAGATTTCTGTAGTCTCACACAAATGCAGACTGATTTGTGATGAATCAAATAAGAATTTAGCAAATTGTTTGGACTCCATGATCAACATGGTTGCCTATTTTCTGACATGTTAAAGGCCAAACCAGTGATAAAATAATAGCAGTTTATGATTGTGCTATTTCTGCACTGTCAATTTGAAATGCTGTCCCATTTTTGAGTAAATTAAACATTGTTTTTCTTTTAAATCCAATTCAGAGAAAACATTATTGACAGACGAATGGATTATTAAAAAGATAAATACATTTGCTGCAGCCCTACATCATATAGAGGATATTTATGATGGTACCCATTTCCTTCAATGATTATTACATTTATGTAATAACATTTCCATTTCATTTCCAGCGAGAAAGAGTAAAACATGTGAACCACTTCTCCTGTGAAACAAGATTTTTCTTTTCTTACTTTTTCTTGAAAATTAACTTTTATAGTTCATGTTGTAAATCTACAAAAAGAAATCAATTTCTTTATTCTCATAATATTCCGACTTATTTTATATCAAATATTATGACATTTCACAAAAAATTCAAATAGATTCAGTATTTGCCTTATTTCACTTAAAACTGTAACTCTTCAGTCACTTAAAATAACTACAACTGTCCATTTAATACCGTAAATTGACGCTTTATCTCCATGTAAAATTTAACCTGTTTAAAAAAATTGCTTTCATGTTGTAAAATTAAACACATGGTGTAATATCAAACACTGTATTCTCATAATACCTCAACTAAATTTACATAAAATGACAAAATTTTCATGGCATCATAACTCTTTCCAACTTTATATATTACGGCGCTTTTCTGCATTAAAATTACAACTTTATTGTCAGAATGTTACGACTTTTGCGTCAAACGACCACTTTACCAAGGCAGATTAAGCGCAATGTGGAGATGGAGCGCTTGTTGTAAACATTAAAGGGCATGGCAAGTATTATTAGAGAGGATCTTGTGTTATGTGGAGATGATGTCTTCAGCAATGTGGTCGCACCACCAAGTTGGATGCGCCCACATTGATATGAGGAGCTACGCCTACATTGAGTAAATGCACCGATTACAATGTGGTGATTACCTTGGCTGTATGCAGGATCCATATGGGGAGGAGGATAATGTCCAGGCTGCATCACGGGGTACTGCGAAGGCATGCCCGGGTACTGGGGCGCCATAGCAAAGCCCGCATGCGGATACTCGGACGGCCCGAGTGGTTTTCCGTAGGCGTCGTAGAGTGGCTCAACGGGGTAGCTCGCCATTGGGATCTGCTGGGCTGGGGGACAAAGACGTTCCCATTGTGGCATGAGGGACGACTACGACTTTCAGGTGGACCAGTTTAAAATAAAAAGGAAAACTTACTGTCATAAGGAGTCCTGCCCCGCTGCAGCCTTCTCTGGTAGAGATAACAGCAGGAACACATGAAGCAGCATACCATGGTGGCGATGATGGCCACGAAGAGCAGGATGGATGAGGCGATGCCAGCTAATGTAGTCGGACTGATAGGAGCCAAACGACACGGATTAACACAATGCAGTACAATGCACAAATGAAACAATATACTGTCGTCACTCTGCATATTCGCGATTCACCTATTTGTGTTTTTCCCATGGAACCTATTTCCAGCTCTTCGCTGAAAAAAAAATCAAGGGCAGCAACCAACAATTATTTTTAATAATCAATCTGTCACTTCTTTTGTCAGTGAATTGTTGAATTGGATTAAAAAAAAAAGCATGTTTTAATATCCATCCCCGTATTGAAAAACAGGATATCTGCAAATGTGATTGTTGTCTAATTTAAAAGCAGATGTTTGCAATTGGTGGCAAATATCTTACATTGAAAAAAAATCTGCTTTCATGAAGGACTACAGAAAATATATAAAAACCATGGTTAAAATGTTCTTTGAAGTGAGTATAATGTTCAAAAATCAAGTTTGGCACACTCAAGGTATGGAGTAAGGGGCGGGGATTCCCAGAGTAATCGACAGTATAAGAGATATCAAAAAGATTTGTTTGTGACAGCCCTATTTTGAACGCATTGAAGTTGATTTGGGAGTTGTTCGTGTTTAAACGAATAGCAAACATTGACTTTGGGTGTAAGTCCGAGTTCTAATATTAGCTACTTCATTACAGTCCAACATCGTTTGCTGGAAGCGTGACTTAATTCCCTGCAAGTAGTTATTGATTGACACAGCCACACCAGTGCACTTTCAATCGCTTTATTGAACAAATAGAAAGAAAATAAGCACATTCATACACCAGCTGCCGATAGCTACAACTCACGCCGAGTCACTCTCCAGTCAACACTATACTCATTTGCTGACACCTTGTAACTCACCAGGGCAGGCGTCTCCTCTTAAAGTCATACTCGATCAAAGTCACCACTATAGTAAAGCTGGCAATCCTAAATGGACAAAAGTAATTCCTGCCCCTTGAAGCCACACATTCTTGTGTTGAATAATTTAATCATGATATTTTAACTGACTACTCGATGAATCAAATGGGATAATCGCTAAAAATAATGGATTCTAAAAATATGTGAGAGTTGCAGCCCGGGTCGAGGAAGTATGATGAAGTGATACATCGCGACTGAGGTTCGGGCTTTCTATGTTGGGGAGGTTAAATTAAGCTTGGGTTGTTAACAAGAAACAATATGCATGTAGTGTACACACGTATTTGGTCTGTAAGGCATTCATTTTCAAGAACAATGCAAAATGATTTTGAAACTTTAAACTCAGAAAATAGGCGATAAGAAACAGGAGAAATAAAATATTTGTTGCAGTTTTTCACTATTTGAGGCAAGGCTATGTTCCTCTTCCGTTGTGAGTCATATGTGTGTGGGTTTGACTGTTTTACTGTAATCTCCAGCGAATAGCGTTGGATTACCGTACAATGGTTAATATTTAGCAACAAAATGACCGCTAAAAATGGTAGGGAAAAAAAGTGACTCGTCAGGCTCAGAGTGATTGGTTTTGTTTTTAAATTATATCCACAATAGCGCCCATCCCAAAGAGATTAAATTCACAGTTACATAATGAAGATGAAGCCAGGAAAGCTTCATTTTGTACTGACAGCATGCAAACAAGCTTTGACTTGAGTTGTTTTGCTTAAATTGTTCACTTGGCGACATTTACTGTCAAGCACTTCTAATTATTGAGGGACCTACTCCTACTCTTGTGAAACAATTTTAGTTGCAGTTTGGGGTGAATTTCTGCAAAACTATCCCGTCAGCTCATGTTGCAAGACCTCACTGCAGCCAGGCTGAAAGGATCGACTCGGATTATGACAGAATGTCACTCATCAGGCAGCGACCTAACCCAAATTTGCATGTACTGTACGTCAGAACACGCTGGAGTATATCACTAACCTACACTAGCACAATCGTCAGGTCATAATGCAGTAAATACTACATTTATATAAAAAGCACTAAAAGGCCCAAATATAAAACAATCAAATACAAAACTAAGTGTTTCTTTTCCTTTTTCATCCGCCCAAAGTCAGGAGGGACAGGCTTGAGATAACCCACGAACAGGACAACAAGCACTTCAGAACATTGACGGACAAACGTTGTGCTCATCAGTGAGTGAAGATATAGACTGCTGTTATTTTTGTTGTGGCAGTTAGTAAGCTTCCATTCTGTTAAACAAAACATGTGTGCCAGATATCCTATACTTATGTTTACAAAATGAGACAAGGCGGCACTGTGATCGACTGGTTAGCACGTCGGCCTCAGTGCTCCCGTGTGGAGTTTGCATGTTCTCCCCGTGCCTGCGTGGGTTGCCTACCACATTCGAAAAACATCCATGGCAGGTTGATAGGGCATTCCAAATTGTCCCTAGGTGTGATCGTGAGTTTGTTTGTCTATGTGTGCCCCGTGATTGGCTGACAACCAGTTCAGGGTGTACACCGCCTACTGCCCGAAGGCAGCTGGGATAGGCTCCAGCACGCCCGCGACCCTTGTGAGGATAAGCGGATTGAAAAGTGGATGGATGGAAAATGAGACAAGCGATTCACGGTTCGACTCTGGTGGTTCATTAAATGAAGGGCCGCACCGACCTGAACTGGAAGAGCATGCAGCGCTTCTGTTCGCGCTCTGTAATCATCTTGAAGGCGTCCAGGCAACAGTAGCGGCGATGACAGTTTCCGCAGCAGAAGGTGATGAGTGGGCAGTCGAAGCCGTTGTGCCACGTGCCGTTCTTATCCACGTACCACAGGCAGTCCTCATTGGCTCCAACTGCAGACAAAAATGCAAATGCAACATTAGGGGAGAGGTATTCAATTTATGTTAGTGCAGAACTGCCTTCCAGCATACCGAGAACAGTTTCCAATACGGCCTTAAAACAGGATCCAACATGAAGTCTTATTTGGGTGGTGATCCTGTTGGGCCACCATGAGCCATGTTCTGGTGGCACGGCCAGAATTGGCACTGGCCCCTTATCTAAGGCTTCAAGAAAATATTACTTTGCTGTAGTTACTTCTTTTCCCATGTTTTTCAGAATAAAATCTAACTATTTAACATTTGACATTTTTTTGGGCTTCATATCTTGTTCAAGCCATACCTTGTGGACTGACGTGACATACACTTTTTTTTTTGCAGAGCAGTAAATAAGATCAATGATATTTGATCAATTTAATCGATTAAATCTCAAGTATTGACAAGTATTGATTTCAACAGTATTTATGTAAAAAAAATGCACGAGCTCAGGGAGGCAAGCATCCGAGAAATGGTGTCCCGACACAGTCAAGTAGTGGCCTCGGGCCATTGTTAATGTAAAACACTACATTTAAATGAAATCTTAATTTTATTCCCTTCACTGATAGTAAAGAAGTACATTCAAATTGACATCGCAATGTAGTACAATGCAATTTTCAAATCGCACAGGAGGCGATTTGAAACCTAGCAGACCAAAACATTTATGCACAGTAAATATGATATTGTTTAGGATAATATAGATGAATATCATGCTCATGTTTGTTAAAAAATATATCGGTAGAGGATCTTGAAAAAAATGCATATTGAATCTTAATCGCAATATTGAGGGTGGCGAGGGCGTCTGGTTGGATCATTGCAATTAGATTTATTTTCAAAATCATTCACACCCATCGGAAAACTCAACTGACAGGAACGATTCATTAAAATTAAATTAAATCCCCAATTGTCTTGTGTGCAACTTCAGTCATGACAAAGAGCAGAGGGTCTTCAGTTTAAGACAGCACAAGATAGCTCGCTCTGAAGACTTTTATCCTCTTCCTGCAGTAAGTAGTAAATGCTCGTGATTATTTATTTATTAATTTTTTTATTAGTTGACTTTTGTGTTTTCATAACCTCATTTTTTTTGCATCTGCACCATAAAACACGACATAAGGACTTTGTGGGGATTTTTTTTTATTTGTGGGGATTTTTTTGTGCCCTGTCATTGAGCGTGTTAAAATATGATGCGCAAATCTGTTCAGATGCACCTGCATGTACAGTACTGTGATACAGCAAATGGCTCATTAAATGAAATATGGTGCTTTGGTTGCTTCCCAACACTTGCATAACTGGAGAAAATAAAAAGGTAATACGTCTTTTAGGGTAACTTGACGTCATTTCAGCAGACTGCGAGTACTGTATTTAAAAAAGATTTGATGACCTCTCATGCGTGAGAATACCGACCGGAAGTTAGCACACTACCGTAGACCAAATGCGGAAATGTCCATAATGTCCATTCATTTGCGTCGGTGAGTTAATAAAATACCCGGATGGATTCCTACAGCAAGGAAAAGAAAAATTACGAAAATATTTTTTTTAATTGTAAACTATATGGCTTACTTAATTATGCACGGTGTTTTCATTGCCAATAAACAATATAGCAGTTATGATAAAAACATAAATAAAATAAAAAAAACCTTGAAAAGACACCAACGATTCGCGCGCGAATAAACGATTTTAAATAGCCCGAAATAAAACATACGAAACGGGTAACGTTCATTAGTCAAGGTCAACCATTGGCCATGAGCAGTTAGCAAGCGGTGCGCCCCGGATAACAAGGGATTAACACCAAAATCTTACCAGGAGTGGAGCAAAGGACAACGGCTAGCATCGCCAACACAACGGCAGTCGTTGTCGTCGACAGTACCACTGATGCGCTCGTACCCGTGTGAAACGCCATTCTCGTCCCGAAGACAAAAAAAATGACTTGATGACTAACTGTTGTTGTCACACATTATCCAAGCTGGAGAGGAAAAACGAGGCGTTTCGGCGAACGGTGGTTTATTCGTCGAAAATGACACACTAACACACTGTGACGTCTTTCAACCCCGGCTCGGATGATGGCGGTGCTTTCACGGGTTCGCTAGAAAATGTCGGAGTTACCGATGTTTTGTGATACAAATGCGTTTTCACCCCAGAACGCCAGCTGTTTAAATACAGCGACAAAACACTAGTGTCGTCATTTTAGTATTATTTAAGAATCTTATGGACATTTCAATTGATGCTTTTCTTTAAAACGTCAATAAATACAACGTTGTGTAGAATGTGCACGGGTGGTGAACGCACCCCAATATCCATTGCGGACAATTTAAAATTTCGAATGCCCCAAGCAATGGAGCTGGACTTTGACGTGCCTTCAAAGTCAGAACTGCTGATCAACGAAATTTACACTATATTAGCACTGGGACTATTTCTTTGACGAAACATCTTTCAAACTTGTCTTTTTTTGTTTGTTTGTTTGGTTTTTTTTTTTACAAAAGATATATCATACAACACCAGGCAACAAATTAACATATTTTACATACATACATACATAACATTTTAACAAAATTAATTCCATGAAAAAAACTAAAATCATAACAATAGTATAAATAAAGAAAATAAAGATAAAAATCGATGATATGCGCGAAGTACTCTTTAAACATTTCAGAACACACTTTTTAACAGAGATATCGGATAAAGTTGGCACGTCCGTTTGGTATAAACATCTAATTTCACATTTTGATTTATTCAGTTTTAACCCAGAAGCAGATGTCATCGAATAGTTGTGAAATTGCGTATTCAATTTGCTGTTTGTCTCTTAGGGAACGGTGCTCCATCATCAGCCAGCTGGGTCAATGTAATTTCCTTCTTAAAAGTAGTTAGACCTTTGATAATTTTGATATATAACGAAAGGATTTCTACCGCAATTAAGAACAAACAAAGCAAACGAAAACATACTGGACAACCTTGACGGAGGGACTTCAGAAACGGAAATCTGTTGGTAGTTTTTGGATGTAGCATGACACAACTATCAATACCTTTGTAAAACATTCCGATCGTTGATATAAAATGTTGACCAAAACCAAATAGAGCTTTAAATAAAAACCGTATCAAAGGCTTTGTAGAAATCGAGTAAAACTATAAGGGAGTCATTATCAATGTAATCAGTAATCAAATAAATCAAGCACAACCCTTATGTTTGAGTACCGGTAATATGTCGGTTTGACATACATCCAGTTTGTGTTTCACTTATGATCTCATTCAAACCTTGATTTTACCTTTTAACATATACCAATGAGAGAATTCTATAATCTGTGTTTAAAAGCGTAATAGGTCTCCGGTTTCGATCAGAAGGTGATCTTTACCAGGTTGAGGTATCAATGTTATTACACTGTGTTTCATACATGTGGACATTTCTTTTTTAACAAAGCATTCTTTGAATCATGCAAATAGATGATCTTCAATAATATCCCAAAAATGTACAAGGAATTCCACTGAAAGCCCATCATTTCCTGGAGATTTGTTTTTTTTCATTGCGTGATAGCCTCAGATATTTCCAATTTGGTGATTGGTTAATCACATCTTACTTTAACGTGTTCTGAAAGAGTCGGTCGAAGTTCTTTAACCAATTCAATACATTTTCCACAATCACTGATGCAAGAGTTTGATTTATATAACAGAGTAAAAATCTCCAACATATTTTGAATGATCTAAATAATTGGTGGTTATGTTATCATTTATTTTAAGGGCTGAAACATCATTTCTTTTTTTATTACGTTTATCCATAGCAAAAAAACAAAAAACGAGTTACTCTCACCTAAGTCCATCCATTTGGCTCTTGACCTTATAAAAGCTGCTTCAGCCATGTTAAAAAAAGCCATTGTGAGACAAATACGTTTTCTTATCTTATTAACTTATCTTAGTATGTAACTATTTCCTCTTTTATTTCAATTCTTATTTTTTCAATTCAATCTCTTCATTGATATTTAGTTTCCAGAAACCCCGTATTGTTTTGTTGTTGTTTAAAACCAACTAAAAGAATAGTAACTAGTTTATGATCAGATAGTGGCGCAAAATAATGAAAAAAAAAATCGGAATCAAATTGCAAACACGATAGTGAAACTAACCATAACTCAATGCTTGACTGCAATGATCTACTAGCATTACTCCAAGTGTACTCTCTTTCGGAATTCAAGAATCGCCATACGTCTATGACTGATGGTTGTTCGCTAATAAAAGCAGTGCTTTTAATTGATATGTTCTGAATGGTATTCGATCTATAAGGTCAATCAGGACCATCATTAAAACCTCTCCCCCAGTATTAATGGGACCTCTTTATATTTTACTTTGAGCGTTTCAAAATGTTCACATAGCTTTGTGCACACGGCTTTGGCTTGATTATTATTGTTGCGACAAATTTCGAACAATAAAGAGGGTGTTATCGAATTTGGAAACCAAAATTACCCACCTCCCATCATCCTAAAAAAAGGTCTCGAAAATATTAACTTTGAATTTGTTAAAGTGAACAGCTACCCCTGCTGATTGCTCTCAAGCATGACAAAAACAACATTGATCATCTCACCGTGCTTTCCGAAATTTCACACCATTTACACTTGAATGAGTCCATTGAAAAAAAAATGTAAGTCTGCATTTTTTTCATCTACAAAACATGAAAACAGCTTTCCTTTTCGTGTGGTTGCGGATACCTCTAACATTAAAGGATATCATTTTATGGAACTGAAATGCATATTTGCATCGTTCAAATTTGTTTCACAACGGAAGCGGGCCCACAATGACGTCAGCATTTTTCCATCATGCGATTGGTTGCTCAGTCAAACTCTTACCCCCAAGTTTGACAATAAAAACACATCTGGAGCTTTCAACACTCATTAATACATTAATTTGTTTTCTTTATGCCGACGACGACTGATGGAGGACAAAAATTTTACTCGAGCTAGCATACTTAAAAATACGTTCAAGGTGCAGGTTCCTAATGAAGGCTCAGGTGACACAAAAACTAATGTGGGTCACTGGCAACAGCACATCATCCCAGATGCCATAATTTAAAGGGTACATACTATTGGAAATGTACTTTTTAATGGCTTGTTAAAAAATAGCTGTGTCTCTGGAGAGCCTGGACGTGCATCATATGTAAAACTAAACAACCAAGTTAATCGTTGGCGAGCTGCCTGTTTCTGAAAATGCATCTTAGTGAGCCCTAATGCCACACTATTTTGTAACAGTATAGGGGAAAAAAATATTTTGATAGCCACTGAAAGTGCAATATAAACCCGGAAAAAGCTGTCTGTACAGACTTTTATTTAGAAATATTTTTTAATACCCACATTTCCGCGGGCACAAGCAAACGAAAAGGCTGGGAATCAGTGACACCGCCCCCATGATGATAAGAAACAGTCATTATTTCCTGGGAGAATAAGGCCTACAAAATTTATGAAGAGGAAGTTCTTTTTCTTCTTGCGTTGGGTGGAGGTGATTCTGTCTGTGTATTTTTCACACACGTAAAAACAGGCAGCGTTATAAACAGAACTTGTCAAAGAGTTCATATGTCACAGTTCACCTCGCCCACCATGAAAGCCTTGACCTCCCATTCAAGCCTCCTGTTCAGTTTCTAAAGTGTCACCAGGACACAGTCCTTTACAAGCGTGGAGAACCACGGTGTCGGAGGGAAGTGCGTTCCATCTATTCCCTCTGCCATCAGCACATAATTGTCATTCTTCTTCCCGGGCGATTGATGCTGTGAGTGTCGGTGACGAGGCGACAGAGGAAAGGCAAGCAGGAAAGGATGAAGGGAAGGGATCAGCAAAGGCTAGAGGCCTATAGACTGCAGCGTTTGTCTCTCGTTGTTGTTGAGGTGGCCTGAGAACATGCTGTAGCACGGTTGCTGGGCAAACTGGGTCAGGAAGTCTGTCAGGTATGCCTAGGTAGAAAAACAGGAAGCGAAAATGTCAAATGTGACCCATCGTAGCAAAATGAGTCAGAACTTGTTCAGGTAGATTCCAAGACATGAGGCAGTAATGGTTCAGTAGATCAAGCTTCTTCCCTTTTTATGGATAAAAGCATTATTTTTCATGAAATAAACACCATGAAGTGTTCAAAAACTACATGATGAAAAACCTACTCAGCAACAGTCAATCCCCAAATACAACTCAGCAATGGCTCATTACTGTTGTTAGAGATATCCGCATACACAATCCCCAACATACGGTATCAACTTAAAGTCATGTGGCTAATTTTGTACTCATTTCAATCATGGGTGAGCAAAAATTATGCCGAAACTTGTCATGAACTCGAGCATAGTAACAGTTGGTATGCTAGAGTTCATTATCGCAAAATACTGGCCTCAGATTGGTTTATAGATCCTTCTACCCTGATGTCTTGTTTGTACGCCGTGTGCCAAAAACATCCACGTGAGAGGGCAAGTGGTTGAGGGCACACGGTCCAGTGAGTGAGATAACAAGAGCAAAACAGGCGCCACGACCGTTTTGTGTTCACAACTGTGTTGTTTACAGTTGCTCTAATTGCTCACATAGAGGTTGAAAAAAAAAAGTTCTTTTTGATACCGGCAGTGATGTTTAGTTTTAAATCATGGGGAGGAGCAATTGTGTGAAAGAAGACGGGCACGATGGCTATCAAATCTTCGACGTGACCACTGTTCATAATCAAAACATACAAGGATTTGCTCTGATGACTTTATATCAGGTGGAGTTTTTTCTGTTTGATGTGTAGTGGGCTGTAAGATCGAAATTTGATTGTAAATTCAAGGAAGACGTGATGCTTACCTGTTTGCATACCCATGCAAGTTTTAGTTTGCATTGCCGTTCAACAATCTCTTAATTATGTAAGAATAGATTTTTTTTTTTACGCTGATGGTATATCAAAACGTTTTTATCAGTCTTGCACACAGTGTCCCAGAAGAAGCTCAGCTGAGACTACGAAATGGCAGTCGACGATTTCAACAAAATCAAGGCAGTTTGAGGCCAACAGATTGAAAGATGATCACGAACCGCTTCCGGGTGCGGCACATCCGGAACTGGAGAAGAAACACTTTTCATTTGCTGACTGAATGTTTTCAGCTACCGGTATATAAAGTTGGAACGCTAGAGTTGTTTGCTTCATGTCTAATAAAATCTTTTTTTTCTTAATACTGTATACACGTATTTGTAATTGACATATTTATACTGTACTACATTTTCATGTTTTTATATCTCTAAAAGTTCATGCAGCATTATACTGTACAATGTAGTTGGCGGCCATTTTATTGCAAATGGTTACAACCAACTACCGTTATAACATACAGATTCGTTATGTCCCCCGAGGTACATTGCAACCAAGGTCGACTCCATAAACAAGCACGCTGTAGCATTCCAGCTAACAGCCGTGTTTATGCGGAAGTCATGTGGGCAGGAGTGACCATCACTGGCAACGCATGGACATTGAAAATAAGTACTGGACAGACAAATGAATAGTCACACCTTGGGACACTTTAGATGAACCTAATATGCATGTTTTTGTAAAGTGGGACACAAAAAAAGCCTGAATGCTCATGAGTGTACCTGCAGGTCAATCTGATCCAAGGGATCATTTAAGGCATCGGGATCATCTTCGTCATCATCGTCGTAATAGTCATCATCTGGAAGACAGAACAAAATGGTGGACGTTGACGACACTGTATTTGAAGTCGACATAAAGGAAATACATAACAAGGGAATAATGTGCATGTACCATATTTGTTAGAGGCTATGAGGTCTGATATCAGTTGCCCTGCCAGCCCTTCTTCGTCATCGTCATCATCCTCGTCACCTTCTTCCTCCTCCTCCTCACACATGCTGTTTGAATCTAAGCCCAAACACAAAATGGTGAGGAAGGCTGGGTTGAACAAACAACGCGAGTCAGGTCAGTTCTTTTAAAAATCGGATTGACCGCAAGTCTCGCTGGTCACCTTGGCTCCAGTCGGCTGGGTTGGCTCGGCTGGCGTTAGCCTCCACGACGGTCGACAGTTCATTGATGATCAGTTTAAAGATTTTCACCAGCAAAGGAATGTTGGTCCAGCGCTCCGGATCTGCCAAGGAGACGGGATAGCAGATTTAATCCATTTCACCAAGCACAAGCCCTCCTTCAAATCCAATATTTGGCATTACAGAGAAGAAAAATTCCAACATTTTTTGGGGATCTTACTCTTGGCTGCTTTGGAACGAGTGCGGATGCCTTCCGCGGGGTTGTAGATCTCTTCCCCCTTCACCATGATGTCCTGGAGACGTTTGTCGTCTGTGTTGAGGCTGTACTGCAGTAGTTTACAAAGAGCTACCGTGCTGCAGAAAGCAGAACATGACCAACATAGCCTTAAGTATTGCTGGCATCGGGCGGAAATCTTGTACCGTACTTTTTAGATGCTAAGTTGTACTTTTTTTCATAGTTTGGCTGGTCCTGTGACATATACTCAGGTGCAACTTGTATATATTAAAACATTTTTCTCTTCTTCAAGATGCATTTTTCATCTGGTGCGACTTACAGTGTACTTCAGAGTAACTTATATTCCCAAAAATATGCTGCCTCTAAAATCACTTCTTTTCAGGCAACCCCAAAAATGGCATGTTCAACAATTAATATTGCATCATCCAAGAGCTTGTTCCAAAAAGTTGGAAAAATAACACCCACCGATGTGAAGTGACCAATTGTATAGATTTGTAAAAAAAAAAAAAAAAGACATTTTATAAAGTGTGCCATTGGAGGTTTCGGCTCGACGAGAGCGTTATTTAACATATGCCGGTATATATTTTTTAAAATTTAGCTTTTTTATTTAATTTTAGCCATGAGTATGATAAAACCACAAAAGTGGAAAACAACCAGTTCCTTGATGATTGGTTGAACTCTTTGCACACTTAATTTTGTTGGATATTTCAGTAATTATTTTTCCATAACCTGTTGGTTGAGCTCCCAAGTTTTGGCCCATTTGACTTTGGAGTTTGCATAGTGTAGTGTAAAAGTAGCCCTGACCTGACTTTCCCCTCGTACTGTCCATAGAAGAGGTGTTGCCTGCTCATCCACTCCGTCATGACGAACTCCAGGGCAGGTTTTCCCGTGGGGCCGGGCAGGCTGCAGAGGAAGTCCAATAAGGGCTCCAGCTGGGAGTGAACCAGGTGGGCAAACACCATAATAAGGGACTGCAGTCAGAGCGAGAGGACGACAAAGGAGAAAACATGCATCATTTCATTGGTTCAACTTATTTTACAGATACAATTTCAACTTCCGTGTCATGTTTGTTTGTTGATTGAACATATAAATGGATAACAGAAATTTGGCAGGAAGTAACTGGAAGTAAGGACAAAAATGTCATGTCAAAATTGTCTTCACAAATATAAACAAGCGCAACCTGTATTTTAATTTGCCACATTAAAGGACTGGGACAATATGGCTTTATCCCGGTTCCATTCTTTTCAAGTGTTTTGGGGGGGTTAAAATTTTGCATTATGCTTTCATTTACCTGCATGACACTCAGAGTCTCTGCTTGCTGCATCTTGCTCAGGATGGCTCGGAGAATCTGGTCCAGCTGCTCGCCGAGCTGTGTGCCAGCCCGGGAGATGAGCGTAGACACAAGCCTCCCAACGAATATGGCAGTAAACTCTGAGGTCCTGGGGTCCAGCAGCAGGTTGACCACCTGCATGACGTACCAAACGCCGCTGTTGCCCTGGTCGTCACGCCACTGCGCTATCTGCTCCAAGGCAACCGAGACATATGCCCGCAAACACTCGCCGCCGTTCTGCAGGAGGAAAAAAGCCATTTTGCTCACACTGGTCCAATAATTTGCCATCTTGAAACTCCTCATCCTTTACCTGCATGACAGTGTTGTCATCGGTGCGTAAGGTGCACTGTGCCATTACAGGGAATGCCTGGCACACCAGCATCTCAGAGAGGGGCGGCTTGGTGTTGCGCACGACCGTGGTCAGCGTGTCAATGGCTGTCTGTAACATACACCACACTATGAGTCAAAGTGTAGCATTTGAAATAAAACAAAAAGGATGATGGTCATCCAAAAACAAACAAACAAAAATACATCTTATGCATATATGTAGAGAGAGAGAGAGAGAGAGAGAGAGAGAGAGAGAGAGAGAGAGAGAGAGAGAGAGAGAGAGAGAGAGAGA
>NW_017806002.1:243163-249971 GCF_001891065.2 Hippocampus comes
GAATCGATGAGTAGAGTGAGAGAGAGAGAGAGAGAGAGAGAGAGAGAGAGAGAGAGAGAATGAATTGATCATAAGCTTTGCTGGTTCATCCAAGTAAAGAAATTTAATTGAAGGCCTATTTCTGTATTGGCATCATTGTACATCTTGCAAACTTACAGCACAGAGTCCAGTCGGGATTTTATCAGCAGGGGCTTGCATGATGCTGATCAGCGTGGGGATGAGACGTATCTGCATGGGTCCCTGACAGCCTTCGATCTGGGACAGTTCCTTGAAGATGCCCTGGGCCAGGGAAGCCACCACTGGGTCTGAGGAGAGCAAAAAGGCATTTTGTACATGTGCAGCAGTACTTCTGTTTCCAATTTAACGTTCTATCGTTAATCATTGGAAATAAGTGCGAGAGGGAGAGGAGGATTACCGTTGCTGTATTTGAGGAACACGGCGATGGTGAGGGGGCAGATCTTATTCTCTGCGCTAGTGGTGAAGGCCGGGTCGAAGGTACACACGATGCACAGTGTCTCCATGACCAGCGCCAGTACCTCGGAGTTGAACTGGGTTGCCAGTTGGACCAGCCCCTCCAGGACGCTGGGCAGGTAGGGCTGCAGGATGTGTGTGTTCTCAGACAGCTTCAGCTGGTCACAATACCTGGAGTATACGTAATACACATTATTAATAAAATGACCGATTATTGATCAGATAGTGAGAAAACGTAAGTGCCCCAATTGTCGGCTGTAGCTCTGATTCTCAGAGTGCAGTTGTGCTTTAGAAGAGGTTATCAAGCTGTGCTTTGACCTCTTACAAGGATTTACAAGGACTCAAGTGACCAATTGAATGAATTGTCAACATTGTACTTCCGTTTATTGTGTTAGTGTAGTATCTGCATACATGTATTTGCCTTTAAGAGGCGGGGCCTGGTGGGGTGGTGAGTGTTGCCAAGTTTGCTTGTGAATTTTTTGGCATGAGTTATGTCTAACAACGTCATCTGCCTTGAGTGTGCTGAGAGTTTTTGTATTATACTGTTCTCTTAGTATTCAATAAACGCCGGAAAAATGTGCCACTTGAGCAATTTAATACATTAGAATTGTGTCACTTACCCCATGCGGAGGAAATCTTGCCTAAAATGCATTTCTGAACAATTTCAGTGCTTGTGCAATGAATGCCATGGCATGGCACTCACCCCCAGATGGCCCTGACCGAAGATACGCGCACAGGTGGTGGCTGGCCGTCGTGGAGACCGCTCACTGTGGCCTGCAGGAACTGCTGGATGAGCTCAGGCGACATTGCGGCTGTGAAGCGACTGGCTGCCCACAGAGCACGACCGAGGAGGAACGGCGACACCGCTGATTGAAGAGAATTGGATGATATATTCTTCAACACATAAAGTGGTGGTTTAGTTCGGCCGGGAATTCGGTTTCAGACTCACTGGCCAGGTTGAGGTCAGCCAAGACGACACTGGCCAAGAAGCCGTGCATGTCAAACTGGATGCGACCGTTTTTCACGTTCTCAGTGATGATGCTTTTGACCGAGCCGAGTGCCAACATGCAGGCCTCGTGAATCTTCCACCTGGGAGAAACAAACAAGAGAAATTTAAAGTTAAAATTTAAAATCCTCCATAAACACAAAACTTCACAATCACTCATATTAACAATTTAGAGTCTAACGATGAAAAACAGAGCCGGGATTCGAACCCAGAACCCCAGAAATGTGAGACAGACATGCTAACCGCAAAGTCCAAGATGATACAGAAAAATCCCAATATTAATCCCAGTTAATGAACAAAAACAAGAGGCTGACCAATGCTGATTGCCGCTATTTTTTGCTTGCTCCGCCTCCTGAAGGTGTCTGGTGGCCGCCGCCGCCAATGCTGCAGCGCTCTCATTCTGGAACTCGGCAGCAACCGCCTGCAGACGAGAGTTCATCAGCAGGAGAAACACAGGTTCCCTTTGTTTATGAAGAACAGAGTATTGTCCTACCAGCAGCAGGTCCTGAGCGGAGATCCTGACAGTGTAGGAGAGCGTGTCATCGTCCTCATCCTCTACAAACTGGTGAGGGTTGGATGACCACACTTTGATCTGCGTGAAGGCGAAGCAGTCAGTACAGCATGACACATTCACCCCACATGCCATGTCTCACCTGGTCCTCCGTCATTTGCATGTAGAGAATGATGTAATAGATGAGCTCGGGCAACGCCTTCTTCACTGTGCCCTTAAACTTGTTCTTCTCCATCAGTGTGTGCACAAAATCGAAGATGCTGAAAACCAGATTCTCAAAGCCCAACACTTCACCTGCGACAGTCAGCAAAATGGCCAATGAGTAGGCGCTCTGGTAGATAGTACACTTCATTGTCACAGGCTCACCATCTGAGTCGACGGGATCATCCACTTCCTCTGTGTAGTTGACTTCCGTTCTGACATAAGTGGGCATGTTGGTTAAGGGGTTTCAAGTTTTCATTCAAATATTCAAAGGGCTTATTCAAACACAGCCTTTTCCACCACTCGACAGCTGTGATTCCCTTCCATGAGAGCGGATAAAGAAATTACACATCCAGTTTGGTGTTTCTTGAAATCGTCTACAAAACCAAAAGGATAATCTCCAGTCTGTTTTGATTTTTCATTGGCATTTTTTTGGTTTGTGACATCACCGCCAAAGGGTTCCAGTAATAGCAAGGAGGAAAAATTTCAATGACCAACCATAGCCTTGGAACTTAAAACCTAAGATAAGCAATCCATCCATTCATTTCCTATGGTGTTTGTCCTGAATACATTCTGAACACTCTTAAAAAAAGTAAAGATGAAGCTGAGATTCATGCCCTGGGACCTCTGAATTGTCAAGTGGACGTGGTAACCACCAGACTGCCGTGCGCCATATGCAACGCAATGAATTGAATATCACAAAGCTTTTTTGTTTACTCCAGCGCTAACTACAAAGTGCCATGAGATGACAGCGCTCTGCCAACACCTTCCTGTGGACTCTCCATTGCGTGTCTGTTATTTTATTATTATGCAGTTGTTAACTCCTTGCAATAATTATCTAACAGCTATGGATCGGATGTTAAAATGTTAATGAAAATGTCACTTTCGTGAGATTGTGATGATGGTAGCAGGATTTCTTTTTCCATCTCTTCTCACTGGTTCTCAGCTGTAGCCCCATGAGGACCTGCGTTAAGAGGCAACTCAGCATGGGACGATTTACCGTTTATTGTACTTTTAAAAAATCATGGGTTGAATAACCTTGATGACAGTCCATCTCCTCTTCTTTTTGGAGGGGAGGTTTCATCAGGGCACATCCTGCTGCAATAAGATTGGCTGCTTGCAGACATTCTAAACGAGCGTGTAAAAATGAAGTGAATGAGACACATTTTGGGCAAACGATTGAAATCACTACTTTACATTACTTCCGAGGGAAAAGTAGCTCTGAAGTAAACAAGAGAGTTTTTCGAGAGCGGACCTATCCAGTGAATGGATGGAATTTGTGGTCCTCCACCGAACAAAGCAACCCATTCAGTCACATATCTGTTGATTGTGTAGAGTGGTTCCCAAAAAGGATATAAAGCCGCACTTTCAGTGAGTGTGTTCCAAACGATGGGCAAAATCTGCTGCATGGAAGACACCATGGGCTTAGGGAAGTTCTGTACCAATGCCGTTATTGCCTGCAAGAAGAAGGTGTCACGCTTATAGTTTCCATTGAAGCAGGTAATAGGGGGTCCTGGGTTCATAAAGTGTTTGTGGCCGAGTGAGCTGAATTTGTGCGAGTCAACTATCATTAACATATGCCATTAACATTTGCAAATTTCCCCAATGTGGGACAAATAAAGATTATCTTATCTTATCAAGGCAGTAATAAAGTCGTAGTCACAGTAAATGTCTATCTCTATACATATTAAACGAGAGAGCCCCAGGGTTGGGGAACGTTTTTTTCAAGCGTGGCTGCAATATAGATACTTCATAACAAGCACAAAATGCTTATTTTGGCCATAAAACAAAATAGGTATAATCTGCTCAAGTATTTTTACGCCACTGCATAAACTGGTTCATTGCTGCATTTGTAACCACTCTCTATAGTTTTTTTTTTTTTTTTTACCTTGAGGACCTCCATCTTCAGGCCGCTGTCGGACGAGGGTCCGTCTGGCATCTGCAAGGCCTGCACAAATGCTTCTGTAAACTGCTGCACGACAGGGAAGATCAAGGCTTTGGCTGCACCCTGAAAACACAGAGGAAATACAGTTAAAAATATTTGTGTTATATTAGTGTGGATTATTACAAATTCGGAGTGCGCCCTCACCTTTTCAAGCTCCTCAATAGCGCAAATGAGGTTGGCACAGGTGGTGAAGATCTCCACGGCTCTAGAACGGGTACGAATGCTGTACACCTGCCACAGTAAAAATGCAAAGACAATTCATACATTAACAGAGCCTGTTAAATTTGTGGGGGTAGGAAAGCAATGAGGGTGGTTACCTCAGCCATGGTGAAGATCTTGTACATCTCAGGTAAGATGACGGGAGCCACGAGCGGCATTTGTGTGTCCGTCACTTCCCGAGTAAATTCTGGAGATGCAAAGCAATGCGAATACTCACAAATTTAAAAATATATAACCAAACAAAATCATAGTATTATTCAGCAATCTCTCATTCGACTGATTGCTATACAGCAGGATGGGAAACTTCAAATGATGGAAGGGCCCAATAATTTTTCATTTGTGCTACTGGGCGCCTCAAAGTGGAGTGTGGTCGCAGGACACATGTGGCCTGGCAGTTGCCCATCCATGCTATACAGGTAGAATTGAATAATCTTTTATTTCAAAACTTGATTTTAGTAATTAGAATGTAGTTTTTCAAATTGAATATTTAAGATAGTACTATCAGTAACGTTTTGCTAGTTTGCTGGGAGGAATCACATGCGTGTACTGCTTTGTTAGTGAAGTGTTAGCACATAATGGGTTTCACTATTCATGTCCCACAACTAGAAGATTGCAACGCATTGAAATGTAGGATATTTATGTATTTAGTGCCTCACCTGCATTTAAAAAATGTAACTGTGTCAATATATTTCGCTCTATGTATACTCAGATATTTTGAAAAATTACATTATGAGAAATTATAATGCTCAATGAAGAAAACTATGAGAAATGTGTTTACAAATAAATGATTTATACAAAAAAAATATATATTTGATTAAAAACGAGTATTTTAGACATTATTTTATTCAGTTTCGCCCAGTCCAGAACGGCTGTAATGCATACATAAAAAATGAGATACAAATGTCGAAAATTACCTATGGATATTTTAAGATTTATTTTATTTTTTTTAATTACCGGTATCTGATTTGAATTTTACAACTCCAAAAATATTTTTGCAAAATGTAAAATCTAAACGTGTTAATTTTATACACTTATTAGCAAAACACATTGTTCAAAATGTTTAAATCATACACGTGACATTGTTAAATCATTTTAATGACATCATTAATGCTAGAATGGAATAACAGAGTGGACTACCATCCACTTCTATTGATGTATAAATATATTGATGCCTCACTCATCAACGAAATAACAATAAACTACAGTTAAAAGCACAGCGATTGGTCGATTAGCACGCTCAGCCCAGGACAAGCAGATTCTGGGTTTGAATCCTGGTATTTCAGTGTCAGTATATTCTCCCAGTACACGTGTGGGTTCCTTGTGGGTACTCCCACAGCACAAAAACAAGCATGTGAAGTTATTTTAAGAGCCTATCTTCTCTATAGGTATGAATGGTTATCGCTCTGTGTCACTGCTATGATTGACAGCTGATGACTCTTGTGAGCGTACCTGTAAGGACCCTCATGGCCCCGTGCACGGCACTAACGTCGCCGCTGACCAACATTTCCATCAGCAGGGTGAAGAGCTGCGGCCAAGCCTCGGGCCAGTCCCAGTGTGCGATGGCTGACACGGCGTACGCGACGCTGGAGCGCACCTTGCTGATGGATTCACGCAGCCCGCTGGGCAGCAAGCTCCTGATGGCGGCTTTGGCCTGCAGTGAAGAGGGAAGCAGAGAAAAACTTCAGTGCGGGTTGTTGGATTCTGCTGGAGCAAAATGGAGGTGTGTTTGGTACCTGGTCGGTGGTTTCAGGGGGGCGGAACTTCTCTGAGTGGGAACACCAGTGAGTTTCAACATACTGCTTCAGGATGACTGACGCTAACTGAGGACAGGGCGAGAAAGGTTGTATAGTCAGGACCTATGATGCAGCTAAAACACTATCGATTCATATCGGAAAGACTTTTGAATCTGAAACGCATGTCCATCTTCACACCAACACACCTGGCGGATGGCGAGAGCTCCTTGAGGATCGACTGTCAGTTCTGCCAGGTGGACGCCAAACTCTATACACAGTAGAATGAAGGAAAAAGATAAATTTGAAAGACATTCTGAATTGCTGCTATTTCTTGGTCTGATTGATAATTCTTCTACTCTTTTTTTTTAACAATTTATTATATTGTATTCAATATAAATAACTTTATATTGTGCGTAAACTAAAATACATGTATAATGATATTCTTTAATGGGCATTTTGAATAATGCAAAAAAATTATCTAAAATATTTATTTATAAATATTTTTAGATATTTAGCTACAATGGAAAAATAAGATGTCACAATAAATAAAATTATGCGTCTAGGACGCGGGACGCAGAGGTAACGAGATGACTGTTTTATTATTCTTGTTTTGGTTGTAAAGTGTCCTTGAGTGTCTTGAAAGGCGCTTAATAAATAAATGTATTATTATTATATTATTAATTGTAAAAAATAATCTAATTCCGATTGCAATACATATATAT
>NW_017806002.1:252161-257768 GCF_001891065.2 Hippocampus comes
TAAATGAAATGTATTATTATTATTATTATTATTATTATTATTATATAAATTAACATTAAATTACACTCTTATTTTGAAACAAGTTGCAACTGTCAAAATGCAAAACATTTTAATCATATTTCATATATACACATATTTGAGTAAATTGGCTTATTTTGTATTTATATATTTTGATGTTTTTTTTTAGATATTTTGCCACACATTTTTCCACAACAAAAAGGGTGAAAAAAGGGACAAAAACCTAAGTTAAATAATATATATCGAATCAAAACATGATTAAAGTCAAAATATTTTACCATTTGCAACTGTAACAATGGATGAATAAAAAAAGTACACCCCAAAAATATTTTTAAACACTTTCTTATATTGATATACTTACTATAGGAACACTCTGTATAGTGGCAGTTCGAAATTGTACAAAAATAAAAATAAGATAACATTACAGAATCATATTTTTAGAAATTTATCTTTTGCAATTATTAACGAAAATGCCTGAAAGGTTGTAATATTATGATTGAAAATTTTATGCATTTTTATATTGTTGAATATTAAAACATCTATAAAAATAAGATGCCCAAAAATATTTACGAAAATTACAGGAACAGGAAGGTGATTGTTTCACATGATCCGTCCACCTAGTGGCATTTTACAATAAGTGTATTCGGAATAGCATTTGCTTGTTAAAGACGGAAAATTAAATTAAAAGAAATAAACAAATAATTGCAATCTTCATATTGGACTGAACTGCCAAATTCCAGCTTGATACTTATTATAACTGGACAGCCTGACAGTCACCCTGCTTTTGACACATTGTGAGGGTCCAAGATTAAAACGACTGCTTTCATCTCAAAGTGACATGCGGCTGGCGTGGACAATGTTCCTGCTGACAAGTGGGGGCCCGCCGAAAGGGTCCACTTCCATTGCTGTACCAACTAACGCGAAAGTCACAGACAATGGACACGTGCAAAATGCTGTGAGCTGTTGTTACTGTAAGCAGCCATTTCAAATGACAATTATTTTGTTGAGGCTGCTGTTTTGGCATAGTGGTGACAGAATAGCTTCCATCGCCATCCTCACACATAAGATAGATACATTAGGCTGTTGTTGCAATCTCTGTACTGATACGAGGATGATGATAACGAACCATTTGCACTGTCAAACTACAATGGTCCCTTGACTTACAAATAATCCAACTTTGGCATTTTGTTCAACAAGCCTTCACGCAGTTCTCAGCAAACTTTTGTGTAACAAGCACTAAATGGTGACAGATTTCTCTGAGTGACAGATCATATTCTATTAGTACCCTCTCTTGGTGGAAAGTTCACACTGCAGCCTGTGAGACCCCCAACTGTTAGGGCACGTCTTGTCAGGCGTAGCCACAGTGGTTACAGTGGAACCTACAAACGCCCCCTTTAACGTACAAATGTAAAATGTTCATTGTAAAATTATCTCTATTTATGTACAATATTGATGTACTAATGGTCTTGGCATGGTCATGTCTCGATTTCAATATGATAGATATATATTGCCCAACCCTAGTGTGTATGTTATTTGTCAAGATGTAGCATCACTAATTAAGAGAACGAATGGTTAATGACAGTGTAATCAGGGCACAATGCCGTCCTCCGCATGAGTTGCGAGGCAAAAGTTGCACCGATATACAACGCATTGACCCAATCGCCAGATGCTGCCAGATCGAATGAATGGTTAGTCAGTTAATTATTAGTGAAACTCTTCTATGCTTTGGGTATGTATTATAGTACCTCATAGTGGCCAATATAAGCACAACAAAAGGAGCGCAATTCCAAGAGGCACTGAAGCATGAAATCTTCATGCACAAAGTATCAATTAATGAATGCATCGCAATATCACCCTCCCCGATTCAACATTGATTCCGCAAACCCTCCAAAATGCCGACCAAAGCAAGCAGCAGTGAGGTGAACTTTTAAATCGTACATTTGGAGTCATTTTAAATTCCCCTAGAAATCAGGAACGCAGGATATAGCCCCCCCCAAAAAAGCAAGTCGTTTGTAGGCGGTGCTCGTAAGAATTTGTATTTCCCTAATGGCTGTTCGTTAACCAAAGCAATATATGTCCAAAAATGTTACACATATTGCTTCGTTTCATGAACAGTCATGGCAATGACATGTAACCTCAGTTGTACTTTTCCTCAAGCACATTTCAGATATGCATCTTTTATTTGTTGTGAATTTTCCCTCGGCATGAGCCTGAAGAAAGTGAAAAGTGCAAGTGATTGTGCTTTGTATTACAAAATACAGAAAACTGGACTACATATGCCCTGAACTGAAAATGACAACACGTAATAACAAATAAAATAAATAAAAAAAAATCCCTCTCTCTCTCTCAGAGAGCTGACTGTCTATTCAGCTAACACATGGCTAGTCTGACTAATGCACGGCACTGTATTAAATGTTTGGTTGGGTTGTCTTTGACTAATTTAATCAAGTAGCCTGCTACTAAACATCAGCTCTTGAACACACTATTTCAGTGACAAAAGAGCAACAGAAAAATCAACCATTCCCTCAATGATCAACTAAATCTGAGTTTTCACCATGTCTAGTTTTGATTCAACTTAGCTGTCAGGCTGTCATAATCATTACTGCTGGCATTCTGTCGCCAATTAGCCCATGTTACATGGGCTAAACACATCACACATTCAAACAAGAGCACACATTCAAACTAGGGCGGTAGGGAAGAACCTCTACCTTGGTCAAATGAGATGTAAGGGTTTACTTGTGCTGTCATCGAAGACTGCTTGAGCATTTGCCACCCGGAAGTATACGTGACGTGATGGAGGTCGATTTAGAGACATTTAGCCCCGGATCCCCACCCAATGGAGACCCTTTCGCGGGGAAACTGTCAGATTGAGTGACAGGGAGTGGTTCCCATAGTAACCATGCCATGAAAAAGACTGCCCATTAAACTGATTATGATCTTGTTTCCCAAATTCACTACAGTTTGTTTTGACATCAGAGGACCTGTTGCTAATTGATACGTAGCCAATAGCTTCCGTGTTAGCCAACGTAGACCGGACTAGTTTCGGCTAATGCATTAGCCGAATAGACAGTCAGCTTGTCCGCATGGCGCGCGGTGTCCCTCTCCTCTCCCCCTTCTTCCCGCTCCCAACGCCGTTTACCCAACGACAGCACCCGGGACCAGGCCAGTACTCTCTCTTCCGATCGACCGCTCCTCACCTTCCGTCACTTCCAGCACTTTAATCTGCTCCTCGGCGGCGGCGCGCACTTCTTGAACCGGAGACAGGATGGCCGTCAGGGTCTCCATGAGAGCTTCTTTTAGCCCCTGCTGGACCGGGCCGGCCACCGAACCCGACCGAACAGCGCTCATGCCTACTATGTATCGTGTTGTTTTTATTCTTCTCCTCCCTACGGGCACTACTTCTACTACTATTACTGCCACCACCACCAATGGAACGAGTCAATCCACCAGCAGCTGCCCAAAGAGAAGCAGCGAACCTCGGCCACAAAACACTCAGCGCGCCAATGCATGGGAAAAGCCGGAGGTGGGGACTTTTTTTTTTCTACTCTCATTTTGATGGTTGACAATCAGCTTTTAGTACACAATACTGCCTTCTATCGGCCATTAGTGGTAATGAACTGGAACCACATACGTACTGTACCGAATTGAACGTGAGAAACACGTAATGCATACTATAAAAAAGGACGTGTCGGGGACGGTGTACTTATACACTGGCCTGACTTGTCTGTAGGTAGCGTGGATTCGGTTCCCACAGTAACGGTGTGGATGTGGGTGTGAATGGTAGTTTGCCTCGACTGTATATGTTCCCTGCGACTGACTGGCGACCAGTTCAGATTGTAGTCCACCTTCAGCCCGAAGTCAACTGGGATAAACTCCAGCAACCCCCATGCGACCCTTTTCTGGATAAGCGGTGTTAAAATGGATAATAATAAGAAGAAGAATGGATGGACAATAATCACAATGAATGACGCTTGGCAGTCTTATGCGACATTTCAATCTATGACAAGGGACACTACTTTATGAGGCCGAGTGTCAGAGTATCCTCCCCCCCCCCCCCCCCCCCCCCCCCCCCCCTCTCGACTGTATATGTTCCCTGCGACTGACTGGCGACCAGTTCAGATTGTAGTCCACCTTCAGCCCGAAGTCAACTGGGATAAACTCCAGCAACCCCCATGCGACCCTTTTCTGGATAAGCGGTGTTAAAATGGATAATAATAAGAAGAAGAATGGATGGACAATAATCACAATGAATGACGCTTGGCAGTCTTATGCGACATTTCAATCTATGACAAGGGACACTACTTTATGAGGCCGAGTGTCAGAGTATACTCCCCCCCCCCCCCCCCACAACCACACGGTGAAGGTGGAAGTCACGGTCAAAATGAATGAAACACTGGAAAAAGTTTGTAATTTTTTTAAGCAAAAGAACAAAAAAGGATTTGTGGTTTATGTAAACAAACAAATGTTTGGCAAATGTATAGTTCCCTCCCCTGCAAAGAGTTAAAGCTTTAAAAAAAATACCCTGCACCCACATTCTGCAGAATAAGGAAAACTGGTGACCGCTCTCTCTCTCTCTCACACGCACACACACGCACGCACACACACACACACTCTTGCACTCAGCGCGTGCACACACAATATATATATGTATATGTGTTTGTGTATATGTGTATTCTGACATTTTGTATATATTAACTTGTGTTAAGGTTCAGTATTTGCCACAACACAGCATTTAGGTGCGTGACTGCTCTTTTTTTTTCTCTCCCAAAATCCCATGACCGGTAAATAAATCAAAGGAGTCAAAGCAAAAATGAACAAACGTAAGGGGAGAGAAAAACCAAAATGGAACCAAAGCAACAAACATAAGTCCTGCACAACGGCCATCGAGCTGTACAGCGCAGTGAAAACATAACTTACATATTAGCGCTTTTTTTTCCTCCTTTTTTTTTTGACACGTACAGTCGTGATCAAGGCACAAGGATCTTCTACAAGTCATTTTTCTTCATCATCGTCATTGTCTTCTTCAATATAGTTGTACAAAATACATTTTACAGTCTGTACAGGAATAATAGTCCGGCAGTAACATAAAAACGTGAGTACACAATACTGCCTTCTATCGGCCATTAGTGGTAATGAACTGGAACCACATACGTACTGTACCGAATTGAACGTGAGAAACACGTAATGCATACTATAAAAAAGGACGTGTCGGGGACGGTGTACTTATACACTGGCCTGACTTGTCTGTAGGTAGCGTGGATTCGGTTCCCACAGTAACGGTGTGGATGTGGGTGTGAATGGTAGTTTGCCTCGACTGTATATGTTCCCTGCGACTGACTGGCGACCAGTTCAGATTGTAGTCCACCTTCAGCCCGAAGTCAACTGGGATAAACTCCAGCAACCCCCATGCGACCCTTTTCTGGATAAGCGGTGTTAAAATGGATAATAATAAGAAGAAGAATGGATGGACAATAATCACAATGAATGACGCTTGGCAGTCTTATGCGACATTTCAATCTATGACAAGGGACACTACTTTATGAGGCCGAGTGTCAGAGTATCCTCCCCCCCCCCCCCCCCACAACCACA